>NC_043012.1:13250570-13253070 GCF_006345805.1 Octopus sinensis
AAATATTTTAATGTATAAAGATACCGGTATTACCTTATATAAATTTTGTACGAAATTAATAGGGGTACAAGGATTAGATTTATTTAAGGCTACTATAAAATAACAATAATAATAATAACAAAAATGATCAGTTAGAGTAGAGCATCATGGAAAAGGATTAAAAACAGCCTAATCACTAAGAACCATAAAATATCCATACCATTTTAACTCCAACAGCAAGTATTTATAGAAAATGTATAATAATTTATGAGCTAAACCGGGTTGAAAAATAATTGTTGTTAAAAGGAAATGCTAATCGTATACTAATTTTAAATTAAGAGGTATATGATTAGCATTTCAAAAGTTATTTGTGCTAATCCATAAATGATATTACAGTTTCTAAGTCGTACTTAATTAGAAGGGATGTTTGTATAAAGCCAATATAAATACCAATACTAAAACTATTTTAAGCAACAAGTCATTATTGTATAATGTTAAAATTTAGGGTTATAAGGAAGATTTATCATTTAAGTGAGAGAACAAATTTTCTATAAGTTAGTTAAATTATAATTAAGGCAGTATAATTTAAAATTTTGAAGATACTATATTGTTTTTTATACTCCAAGTACAGATCTATATGGGTTTTATGTTTTATAAATGTAATTATAAAGTATTAAAATTATCGGGAAGTGTAGAAACATCATAGAAAAGGATATAAATAGCATAATCACTAAAATCATGATGAAGTATATATACAACTTAGTAACCTCAATAGAGAAGATTTATAGAGAATATGTAATAATTCAGGTATTTAAAATTAAAAGTTGTTTCTTTAATTAGCTTGTGTCTTTAATCACTGATACCTACTAAAAGAAAACTTAATGCTGTAGTGAATTCTCCAATGCACTGATTTTCAACTAAGAGGTATATTATAAGTTTTAAAACTTAAGATCAATAAAGTGCTACTTTCTAAAATATTTGAAGGTACAGGTTGTACTATGTACACATGATACCCTAAGGGCTAATCAATTATTAATCAAGTTGTCATTACCTTTATGTTTGAAACTTTTATCTGTCTCCATAGCTCAGAGCCATTTCTGCTATTTGTATAAGGCTGAGCGTTCCTTATCATTTCCCATTTCAGGCCAAACTCAATTCCAATTTCTTTCAATTCTCAAATCTTACTGGATAATGACGTACAATTCACTTTGCATTACCTCTGTGTATCCTCGTTGGTTATTTTCATATTTACATATGCATATAGGTATATATACACATGTATATATGTATGTGTGTATCTGTGTTTGTCAGTGGTTGTGTGTGTTTGTGTGTGTATGTGTACCTCAACTGATTCACATGTAAATTCCGTAATTTCCATTTTTCCTGAAGATATTTGAATCACAATCTTAACAAAAATGCAAAATTATTTTATGATATATGCATCGAGCGTAAATTAAACCATTGTAGGCAATGTTATTTAATTAAAAATTAATTTATATCCCTTATATATATGTATATATATATCCCTTATATATATGTATATATATATAGGTGAGAAAGTTGGTGTGTGAAAGCACGTGGTTAGATATATAAAACATAAAAAAGAGTGAAAAAACTACAGAAGGCTTGTTTTATAAAGTTAAAGAATATATTTAAGTCGTTATGTTAGAAAAATATAAAATTTTGTGTACAGTAAAATAGTTTTTGGAGAAAAACCGGTTTCGTGTAAAACTTTTCAATTTCTCAAAGTTCTTTACCTACATCGTGTCATGTCTTCGTTATGAAGTGTAAAGAAGAGTTCCAGGCAGGGGGAGGTAATAAGGGATTTCTTCCGGTATAAGGGAGATAATCCCTTTATTTATTTATTTTTTTAATGGAATGAGTTTCTCTGTATAAGGATGTCAGGATGGTTAAGTTCAAGCTTATATTTTTCAATGAAGAATGTTTCTTTGTTTAATCTAATTTGTGTTGGTGTTCCAATAGCACATTGATAGAATGGAAAGATTAAAAATTGTGGTAGTAGTTGTTTTGCGCATTTCTCAATATGCGCACTAAAAGGTATCATTCTGTATTCTGGGAATGCAGTCAATTGTTGATGCAGAGTGCATCTGCGTCTGGGTGATAATCCCGTGGACCCTACGTAGTTTTGGTACGAGTATCTTATGACATAAAGTATGTTTTCAGAAGCACAATTAAAATTAGATCTGATCTTGAATTTTTGTCCCTCTTTGAAAAGGAATTCTGATCCTTCTAGAATGTTTGGGCATGTTGCGCAGTTTGGTCTACCACATTTTTTTACTTTTGCATCCGTAATTTCAGAAAACAATTTTGCCTTTATGAGAATCTTTTTAAGTGATTTAGGTTATTTGCAGCTTTTAATGATTTTATGTGTGTTTAGAATTTCCTTTAATTTGGGGTCCTTATGAAGTATTGGTAAATTCTAGGTGATGATGGTGAAGGCTTCTTTGTTTTTGGAGTTGTATGTGGAAATGTAAGGTAGTATTTTCGGGGAAGGTGTGTT
>NC_043012.1:13255570-13263070 GCF_006345805.1 Octopus sinensis
AATATGAACGTGCACCAAGGAGAATAAATGAAAAGTTTGTTAATTTTATTAATGATAATTTATTCAGTGGGTGAGATTTCGTGAAGTCAGTTTTTCTGAAGCAATGTGAATGTTGCAAAAAATGTAAAAGGTATGAAGTTAATATTTTGTTGTTGCTTTCCCAATATATCTTTCAACTCAGTAGTTTCATTTCAATAATTATTAAAAAGTAGGAATTTTATATAACATCGAAGAGAAACGCTTCCTATACTTCGAATTATACAAAACTGACGTTCTGAAACAGTATAACGCATCTTACATTTATTAGCGTCCTCCTGAGAAAATAAGCAACACGGAAACACAGAAATGTGGGGAGGAGGTAGAAAGGCAAGTAAAGCAGATGGTCTATGCATCGTGTCGAAATGCAACTCAGAAATTTTAATCTAGATTTTTATTCTAGCTTATATTTTTAAAACTGGATTGTGTTGCGTGCATATATCAATGTAGTACGTCCAAATTGCTAAGGCGTTTGCACCGAAACAACTTTGCCCCAGGTTTCATCCCACAACTTGCCAGTTTGTATTTTTTGTTTTACTATAGCTTACGATGTCCCCAAACATTTTCTTAAATTGATATCACGGAAGATGTAAGGCAAGGGTACGCGTGGATATGGTCAGTGATATACAGGTCTATGCAATTGAGTAGACAGTTCAATTGATCGATCAGCTCAATGGCACTTGATCCGATCAACGGAACAACCAACCCGTGACCACTCAACGAAACAATCTACCCTTTATGTACCCTTTATGTAGTTGTCAAGACGATTCGACGTAACGGAGTACGTGACGATGCTGGCTCTTTGAAAAACATGTACTACTCATGGTCTCCAGCTAGGGAAACGTGAAATAAAATGCCTAGCTGCAACGGGCAATATTAGCTGGATACACATCGTCGAAAACAACCGAGATCTCTTTTTTATTTTTGCATTTTCCTATTGCATAACGATTTAGCTTCTAGATACGAAACCTGTCGCCTTCCGGGCAACCTATGTATAGATGGCCAACCGTAAGAATAGTTTTCAATTCATATAGATTGTCTCAGATTTCCAACAATATACACTTTTCTCACACTTTCTTTGATGTATCGCATGATGTGTATCTTGTTATTGATAGGTCTATTTGGTAAGGTGAGTATATGTGCCTCACTTTTGCAGAATATCGGGGACAAGCACTAAACCTGTAGGCTTAGTGCTTGTCCCCGAATTACTCGTAATTCTAAACTCACGCATACTAAATTTGTTAAAAGTATTCCCCTTTTCCGAGTCCTTTCTCACAGATACCACAGCACTTTTCGCCAGAGAACTTCACAGCTCTACTTCCAGTCATAGTACACATTTTCTAAGGAAACCTAGGATATCTCTGGCATAGAATGATAATTCTAATGGGGTGAGGGCGATCGTTCAAAGCCGGTAAAATATTGCTCCTACAAACAGATTGTCAGTTTCAGTTGGTTTTTCACACAAATCCACATCATTGTGTGAGAGCCACGTTGTTGATGCTGTTGTGGTAGTACATCTTTATTGACGTTACTGCTTGTCTTACTGCTGTTGTGAAACAAGATCCGTCACCAATGAGGACATTCTCCTTCACTTTGCTGTGCGTAGAATTTGTTTCTGCGAATACGTAGATGATTTCCCCCATTCGTGATGAAAACTGTTCCAGTATATTTAAGGATAACGTTCATCCAAACATATTTATATGTTGAGCATTTTTCAAACTCTATGGTGAAGAATAATCTATCTTGCCGTTCTAACCTATTTCTTTACTACCCACAAGGGGCTTAAACACAGAGGGGACAAACAAGGACAGACAAACGGATTAAGTCGATTACATCGATCCCAGTGCATAACTGGTACTTAATTTATCGACCCCGAAAGGATGAAATTTAAAGTCGACCTCGGCGGTATTTGAACTCAGAACGTAACGGCAGACAAAACACGGCCAGGCATTTCGCCCGGCATGCTAACGCTTCTGCCAGCTGGCCGCCTTTAACGCTTCTACCAGCTTGTCGTTCTAACCGCCTTCGCGGAGCTGATGACACTATGCTAACAACAGTATTGTCAATATTAATGGAGTTCATGTTAAAGGTGATGGCAGTGGTGGCGTAGGCATTATCTGCAGGTGTGTTGCTACTGCTGTTAGCTAACTTTTGTTTAATTTTTTCTCATAATCATAATGAACATACTTCTTCATATCGCTCTTCCTGGTTTTGTTTCTTTAGCTTTCTCGTCGTCAAATTCATTGTTGTTCCTGTTGCTGCTGCTGATTAAAGTTGCTGTTTTTGATGCAGGTGATAGCATTATCGCATTCGATCATTTCGTTTTTCTTTGTTGTTGTTCTTGGCTATATAAACAGAGGTTGTGGTGTACTTATTTGGTGTAAAAGAAGAAGAACGAGGAGTTGAAAATTCTGTTCTAATTAATGCTTACGTCTCTCCGACATCTTGTCTTAAACTTCGACACCATATTTAATATGCTTTGTTTTAAATAAGAAACGTACAAGGAAGTTTCAAATTTCCCTTCTAAGAGCGTCAACAGAAGAGAGTTGATTAATTACCAATGTGTTCTTGCTCGCTTAACAATAGTAGAGGGAAACAGTTTGGGAACACAGGCATTCAAAATGCAAATAACGTCTACAAAATTTACAACCATGTAAACGCGGTCTCTGAAAAAGAACAAATTGATACGACCACAAACCCGAAGGCATCGTCGAAAATGATAATGCAAAGATCCTGTGGGATTTTATAATTCAGTGCGACCATGAAACAGAGAACAGGAATCCAGACATAGCCTTAACTGAAAAAGAATGCAAACTATGTTGGTTCATAGATATAGCAACCCAGCTGACAACAGGGTATGTGATAAGAAAGAAGGAAAAGTCAAGATATATGACAGGTTAGCTTGGGAGGTTAAGCAGTTGTGGTCAATGAAAATGGTGGTAGTAATACCAATAATTGACGAAGCCCTGGGAACAGGGAGAAATACATGGAACAAATAGTGGCTGCAAAAAATGTTAGCAGCTGTGCAAAGGCAATAATAATAATAATAATAATGATAATAATAATAATAATAATAATAATAATAATAATAATAATAATAATAGTAATAATAATAATAATAGTAATAATAATAATAATAATAATAGCAATAATAATGGAAGTGTTATCATGTACGTTGGAAGTGTTATGGACTGGAAGTGTTATCATGTACATTGTTTTGTCTTGGTATAAAAGATGGGCTACAGCAAATATTCTGCTCAATACCACAGATTTAAGCATGTCCTCTAGTGGCTGACGATATGTGCATCTCTGATCACGAGCAGAAGTAGTGGGGGAGCATCATAGCCATGTGTTGAGAGGGATTCTTTGGGGTTTGAATAATTCACCTCTGGAAACATGGGTGGTTCTTTCAACATCCTTAAACAACCCTTATTCAGGGACCTTTTGAGTGGGATGGGTTACTCAACCTGAAGAAAATTCTAACTGGGCCCCACCTGCAAGGTCATGTGCTGTTTATCTTGATATGAGATCACCATGTCGCGCACATATGGTTGTGATGCATGTGCATGGTGTACCCTTATCAGACGGGTAATCATGATGGGTATATTGGGCTTCGTATATTTCACCCCAGTGTCACTTTGATGGCATGCACTGCTCTCTCACTCAATAATAATAGCAATAATAATAATAATAACAATAATAATAATAACAATAATAATAATAATAATAATAATAATAATAATAATAATAATATTAATAATAATAATAATAATTGGTACGACCACAAATCTGAAGGCATCGTCGAATATAGAAATGCAACGATCCTATGGGATTTTATGATTCCGTGCGACCGTGATATAGAGAACAGGAATTGTCTTAATTGAGAAAGAAAACAAACTATGCTGGATCACGGACATAGCATGCCCAGCTGACATCAAGGTATGCGATAAGGAAGAAAGAAATGTCGAGAGATATAACAGGTTAGCTTGGGAAGTTAAGCAGTTGTGGTCGATGAAATAGGTAGTGGTAGTACCAATAATTGTCAGAGCCTTAGGAACAGTGAGCAAAATTCTCGAGAATTATGTGGAACAAATAGGGGCTGAAATAAGGGTGGAGCACTTTCAGAAAACAGTACTGCTTGGAACCGTCACCGTAGCACATCCCCAGCATTAGAAGCGCTGCAAAGGCAATGATAATAATAATGATAATAATGATGATAATCCTCTCTGCTATAGGCCCAAGGCCTGAAATAATTGAGAGGAGGGGTACTCAATTTACAACCCCTGATATTCAATTTACTAACTCCGAGAGATATGAAAGGCAGAGTCGACCACGGCGAAATTTGAACTCAGAACGTAATATCAAATTCCAGTATATAAGACAAGGCAGCATATTTGCAAAAATAAGAGAACATTTGAACACGTCTAGATTGGAAATCAGAAAGTAAAACGCTTGAAGAAAAAATTCAAAGAAGACACTATAACGATTTCTGACAATCCAAAGCCTTTTACCGTATCCAATTAAAAGAATCTGTCGAAGAATAACGAAGAAAGAGTTGTAGTTATTAACCTCGAATATAGGTTTCAAATTCTGATACAAGGTCAACTATTTCAGGGAAGGGGTAAGTTGATTATATTGACCTTAGTTCAAGTGGTACGTATTTTATTGACACTCGAATGGATGAAAGGCAAAGTCGACTCCGGCGGCGTTTGAACTCAGAACTTAATGTCGGAAGAAATGCCGCAAAGCACTGTACCTGCGCGGTATCCAGTTTACCAGCTCTCCGCTGCATGTAATCTGAAATACTAAAAATTATATTGATAAAGATTTTTTTTTTAGCCGGTGCAAATAATTTGCTTAAATGCTGTTAAAAGTAACTTTCGCGTTTAACTTTTATTGCAAAGGAAATAAAAATTACTAATGATATTAATGTGACTCAGGTAAGAAGAGATGAAAAGTATTTTTTCGATAATTATTCCTCTGGCTCACCTCCTCAAGAGATGAAATAATGTTATTAATAAATATTATGACAATGGCTATTATTTGCGTAAAATGCCTGATAAATCGGTCACGTTTTCGATTATACTTCAAGATGAAACTAATATATTTATTTAGGAAAATTGATATACAAACACGTAAATATTCAGCTATATATGAGCTTCTGCCGTCTTGCATCAGTTTGTGTATGTCTGTATGTCTGTATTTATATATGTATGTGTGTATGTATGTAGTATGTATGTATGTATGTATGTATGTATGTATGTATGTATGTATGTATGTATGTATGTATGTATGTATGCATGCATGTATGAATGATTCTGCTATTTGTTTAATTATTATCAATCTTCCACAGAAGAGGCCGGTTCCCAACAAAGATACAAGGCTCCATCTTTGGGATATGGTCAACACCGACAAGTTCACATTTGGAACTTGAGAATAGTCTTGCATATATTTACTGTTCTCACAGATTGCACTTGTGGTGTACGAATTAGCCGATCGATTTCCCTTTCTAAAAATCCCAGTTTAACCAGATTCTCCTTTAAGCGTTTACTAGCGTTTACTAACAAAACCTAGTGCCCCAATTATAATTGGTATCAATACGAATTCATAGTCTAAATATAGAAGCTGGAGTTGTCGAAGTAGATGTCCATAGGTATCCTCTTTTCTTTGACTTTTAAAGAGATATTTGTATCTACAGGGCAGCTGACCTCTATGGTGGTACAATCATCATTCTATCTATCTATCTATCTATCTATCTATCTATCTATCTATCTATCTATCTATCTATCTATCTATCTGTCTATCTATCTATCTATCTATCTAAATATATATATATATATATATATATATACACACACATATATACACACACACACACACACACATATATACACACACACACACACACACACACACACACACATATATATATATATATATATATATATATACATAAGCGAACGTTAAATGACGATGATGATAAATAAGGATTCATAGATGAATACTGGGGTTTTCGTGTTTTATCATCGATTGAGGCTGTAGTAATGTTGTGACATATTTATGATCTATCCATCTATCTGTCTGTCTATCTGTCTATCTGCGTCTGACAAAATGATGGAATTAAGAATGCATTCAACTACTGCCGTGGTTGAATGATTATATATATATATATATATATACAATGCTGAAAGCAAATAAGCACACGGTGCCTATATATGTTTTCCCTATAATTTAGGGTTCAATTTTTTTCACGCAGCTATGTAGATATATATTTTCTAGGATTTCAGCTAAATTACAGGTTATGCATTTCTTAGTATGGATGCATTTAAAAGACTGTGATGAAATATACCAGAATAAAATCATCATGAGATTTGTAAAAAGACCTGAATTAATATAAATAAGAGCGAAAAAGATTTCGCGGCGATATTTACCAAGAGTAATAAGTGTCACGTAAGTGGAACCGAATTCGCAACCGGTGATATATCATACTTCAATAAGAGCATTTATTACTATAGTTTTATGTGTGACTAAATTGTTCCCTGAAAAATCCTCTATTTTATAAATTGAATTTCTGTTGCTCTCAGCCTCTCTATATTCATCATTTTCTGAAGTTTCATGTCCTTGTACACTGACAATGCAAATAGCCTTGTAATTTACTTCTTACATTATATCTGTATTCTTCTTCTGAATATAGTAAGTACATTATTAGATGAGAGATTTAAGAGTTTTGTTCAGTGTTGGCCACTTACGGAAATATGTTACGTTGCCTATTGTCGTGTGAAGGCAATTCTTTTAAAGCGAAACACATTTTGGGAAGTCGTTTTACTGTGGCCCACTGTGACAAATAGAAAATGAAATAATGACTACACAAGCTCAAAAAAGAATGTCGTTGTTTAACGTTTTAAATGAAATGAGAATGAAATGAGAATTGTGAAATTATTTATGGGGTGTTATAAATTGTTTCCCAACATTTTTTGTTTCTATAAGGACCCCGAATTTCGAGTGATAATAATGATTCATAGACGAATACTGAGTTTTTCGTGTTTTATCATCGATTGAGACTGTAGTAATGTTGTGACCTATTTATGATCTAAAGACTTGAAAGACGATTATCTTTTCTGCCCGGACCAATTTTGAAATTCACTGATGTTTTCCATGTTGTGTTTGACTTTGAACTCTTCAAGACACTAAATTTCAATTGAAGACCCGATAGAAATATTATTATAATGCTGGCAAATGCATGAAAATATATTTTGAAATCCTTACCAATTCATCACAACTTGAATCGTTTCATTTAGCCACAAATTAGTGAACGGAATCTTGAGCAAATCCGAAAAGATATGTATAATAAATTTTCAATGTTGTATTTTTCACAATCATGCTTATTATTCAAGTTATCTCTAGGTTGAATAATAAAAAAACAATTTTGAATTGTACCATTAGATATTCACTGAAATATATATC
>NC_043012.1:13268070-13278070 GCF_006345805.1 Octopus sinensis
ATATTTTTATGATAGCATTTACGTTATGTCGATTTCAGAATATTTCTGTTTATATCTTGTTACATCTTTTCCTGTTATTTATCTATTCTAATTATAATCGCTTCCTTCAAACCTCACTCCTGTCTAAATCTTTAAAAGTTGATTTATAGGCTTAACATTATTCTCATTTCACGAGAATTAAGGTACTAGGTATTCAAATTATAAAGATCTAATCACTGTTTTCTCCAATTTTCTAGCATTTTTAACAATCAAGAGATTGCTAGAAGTAGCAGGGGAAGATCAGCTCTAAATGTTCTACAGTGATGTCCAGAAAATCACAAATGCAATATTCAAGTATTAATCACGGAAGCAATATGCATCTGTTTCCATTCTAAGCACTCAGCCAGTTTCAGAAAACCTAACCAAAATCAAGCTAAATCAAGCAAACTGAATAAAGAAACTTAAAGGAAGAATGTGTACGTGAATGCGGTTGCAAATGTTTGCCCGGTGGTGTACCTATACGTATATATTTTTGCGTATATATTTCTGACTGACTGCTAACAATGAAAACAACTATATATCACCTCTGTGCATAATACAGTTCCTTACCATGACAGCAAAAAACGAGAGATTATACCAGCTCAGAGCATATTGCTTGAAATGCTTGTGAATCGGGGAAATGAGTGATTAGATATGTAAATATAATTTGGATAAGCATCATCAAAATTCTCATGAAATTTAAGAGTAACACTTGTAAACAAATGAGTAGGTGATGGAAATGCCTCGAAATCTCATTAGAAGACTTTTCAACAAATGAATTTCATCGTTTACTCTACTGATACTACAAAATATGCGATAATTTTAAATATTGAACATATTATTGGGTTGTCCGGAGAGTTCGTGCCGATTTATAGTAGCTTATATTTCGACTTATTTTAGAACATGGTTGAGTCCATAAAATAGGATTTGACTACACCTCAATTTAGAACACAGTTTAAGCTATCTTTTCATGGAAGAAGGTTTATGTTCCTATAACCTGTTTTAATTATGTAACCCTTTAAAATGGAAGATAAGAAAGTTCATTTTCGGCACTTGATGCTTTGGGAACCAGAAAAAAATTGCTGCATCTCGGCTGGGATGTATTAACCGACCCTCCATATTCACCAGGTATTGCTCCTTCGGATTTCCACTTATTCAGGTCTCTGCGGAATAGTCTTAATGGTACGAATTTCAATTTCTTGGATGACGTAAAACGATACCTTGACGAATTATTTGCCATGAAACCACCTCAATTTAAGTTAAAGGAAAGATGGAGACGCATTGTGCAACAAAACTGTTCGTATTTGGTTGATTAAAAATGTAATGACAAATATTTATTGACCTTTTTCTTTCGTTTCAAAATCGGCACGAACTTTCCGGACAAGCGATTACTTATTGGTTTTGACAGGCAGATAGCAAAAATACGCTTGGAGGCGTCAATTAATTAAAAGTTAGGTGTGATTTGATGGAATACAGAGGAATAATTATAATATATATATTACTGCGATAAAATGTAGTGACTGATTGGAGACTGACTCCTGCATCCAAATTTTTTAGCGATTTCGTTACTTTGTTATAACGTTTTGATGGGTTGCTTGATAATGATTTTAGTGGAAACAGTTGGGCACTCACACAAAATGCCCTAACTACATTTATCTGAATACGAAGTGAATAAGTAGGGATCCCATCATTTTATGTGACTGTCCGTGTACACCTACACATACATGCACATACGCGCATAAGATATAATGATGTTTAATGTTTGTATTCATAGTAACACTTTTGAGAATATATATATATATATAAAAACGGTAAGATAACAAAAGAAAGAAAGAGACCTCAATATTATGTAAATAGAGGAAATTTATCTATAAAATGGATGGATGGAAGCTCTCCGTCGGTTACGACGATGAGGGTTCCGGTTGATCCTAATCAACGGAACAGCCTGCTCGTGAAATTAACGTGTAAGTGGCTGAGCACTCCACAGACACGTGTACCCTTAACGTAGTTCTCGGGGATATTCAGCGTGACACAGAGAGTGACAAGGCCGGCCCCTTGAAATACAGTGACAACAGAAACAGGAAGTAAGAGTGAGAGAAAGTTGTGGCGAAAGAGTACAGCAGGGATCGCCACCATCCCTGCCGGAGCCTCGTGGAGCTTTAGGTGTTTTCGCTCAATAAACATTCACAACGCCCGGTCTGGGAATCAAAACCGCGATCCTATGACCGCGAGTCCGCTGCCCTAACCACTGGGCTATTGCGCCTCTATAAAATAATATGTTACAATTACTCAATAGTCAAGATAAAACATTTTTACATATATGCACATATAAAAATTAAAAATATATATTGAAAGATCTGTCCAGAAAAAGTATATAAAATCGACTAAAATAAGGGATTAAAATGAATTACCAAAACATATCAATCGACTTCATAAATTACCCCTCGATTAAAATATATCAAAATAGTTAGTTCTTCAAAATGAAGCAATGAACGGTAGGTCCGTTATCTAAGAAGCGTAAGATAGTTCCAAAATGGGTCGGTCAAAATCTACTTTTGCGGTCAGTTTGGGAGTTCATTGCCGCTTCTTACATATCGGACCTACCATGGACTGCTTCATTTTTAAGAACTGCATATTTTCATATATTTTTGATTGAGGGGTAACACTTTGTAGTTGCTATATTTTAGTAATTCATTTTAATCAACTATTGTAGTCGATTTTTATATACCTTTTTCCAGACAGGTCCTATATATTTTTGTATTTTTTTATATGTGCATAACTACATTTTGTTTTACTGACATTGGAATGGTGATTGTTACACTTTGAAAACCATTGTAATGAAAACGATGATGAATATGATTTCAAAATAACGGACGTCAATATTTGTTGTCAGTACATCAGGCGTACATGGCAATATCTTTATAAATTTAGAGCTTGTGAATAAAATTGAAGGGCTACAAAAGGGAAACTAGCTTGCAATAATGTAATACGACGCCCAATTTTACTGCATTTACGGTGATAAACATTTCCATGGAATCTAGTATAATTTATGATATTTTATTCCGGAAATTCTGATGCCGTTTTCATATTTGAATATAGTTTATTGCTACAGCGATTGCTTGCATCATGAAAGCCTTTGAAAGTAACATACATAATGCATGTGTAATCTAAAGCCACACTTAATTAGCGCATTAAATAACCGAAATGACTAGATGAAGTTGTTATAACAATTTTATCTCTTTGGAAGCCGACATATTCGCCCTAAGAATTCTTTAAACATCTTTCTATGGTGCCATGGCAATAGACATTATGCGAATTGTCTATTTTGCTATTACAACATTCCTATAGCAACGTAAGGTCACTTTAGCTACCAATTTTGCTACTTTAGCTACTGATACAGAAGACATATCTGAATCAGAATATATTGTATAATTCATATATTTTACCATAGAATATAGTGACTATATGTCTATCAGACATGAGAACAACTATTTATAAAGTGCGGAATTAAATTAGGATAGGGATCTTCATCCAAGGCTTATTCAGAGAGATTAATACTATTTTGTGTCATAAACGTTTTCTGACTCAGACAAATCAAATTACATGCATCTTTAAATTTCAAATCAATGAATTGCATGGCAAAATTCATTGTTACATCATATTTCCTGTAGAATACGAAATTACTTCATAACTGCTACTTGTTAGGTTGTTGCCCTGAGAAAAATCTCCACGACACAGCACGTTTGGCATAGATTTGGGTTTTGACATTTAATAATTTTGAATGTAATGATCTTAATATATGATCACTGTTCCTTCAGCAAAAATATTCATTAACATGCGATATTAATCATATAATTGAACTAATTACAATTTTCTTCATTCAATACACCAATTACTTTAACTACGATATTAATGTATTAATGATATTAATGTAGCCGTTGCACAAGTACAACCAAGACGCATAGATGGCAATAGGAATTCATATTGTGTCAGCGTCAATAATTCTAATTTCATTTCACGTTACAAAATGTTTACAGCACATGGAGAAAAATTCATATAATCTAAAAATTATTAATAATAAATTGCAACCCTGTTTTATTGATTTATTGCATTCATGTAGTACAGTTTTACAAGCCACAATGTATATATAACACACTGTCTTCCATAACTAATCATCATTCGTTAATTCTTTTAAAAAATGCTAGTAAAAGTGTCGTCATCACGTGAAGGAATTTAAAAGGATTACGAAAATTATAGTGATTATAATATTGATAATGTCAGTAACAAAAGTCGATTACATCAACCCCAGTGGTTCATTGGCACATAATTTATTGACTCCGAAAGGATGAAAGGCAAATTGAACCACGAGAGATTTGAAATCAGACCGTAAATGTGGATGTAATGCTACTAAGCATTATTACAACGTCCTAATAATTTCCAACATTCTGAAAAAAGTTGAGCTCGAGAGAATCGTTAGCGCGTCGCACAAAATGCTTAACGGCATTTCGTCCGCCATCTTTCAGGGGTCGATGAAATAAGTAACAGTTACGCACTGGGGTCGAAGTAATTAACTAGCCCCCTCCATCAAAATTTCAGTCCTTGAGCCTATAGCAGAAAGGATTTCATTCTTCCTATGTCAATGATCTGTCTATCCCGAACGAAGGTCATTTGAGGAATTTTCCGAGCAAATATAAGTTCCACGCAGAAATTCTAATGAAATTTAGCCACCCACTTATGGATTTCTAACTTTATTATTATAACACGATCTTATGACCACGAAATCTAAATAATAGTTGAAACTTCAAAAGTAACGATAAATAATGGATATCTGAATCACTGTAAGAGTATTGTGTCCTGATTAATTTAGATATACATATTCCGGACAGAATCTTTCTGTAATAAAATGAACAGAATCGTAGGAAGAGACTGTAAATCAAATAGGCATACAATTTATGCATTTAAATGTAGCCGAAATTTGTCAACTTTGAATACACGACTATTCGTTTATTTGAAGGAAGCGAATATTCTAAGTACTTGCAGTTATCCAACACAGTTATTTCAACTAGACCTCTTCTATATACTAACGCCCAGTTTACCACGTGTGTACTAATACAAATAATAGTGTTATTTAAGCACGTTATATGTGACTGTTTCCCATGTATTCACAGAGAGAAATTGGCAATATCATCGTTTAACATATGTGTGCTTGTGTGTGTATTGTATGTACACACACACACACAAATATATATATATATATATATATATATATACATGCATGTATATATATATATGTATGTATATATGGACGTATATATGTGTGTATGTAGGGGTATATATATATATATATATATATATATATATATATATATATATACCTCTGTGTACGCGCGTGTTTGTATACACTTAATTTGATTATTAATGTGATAGACACACTGTTTGCGATTAGAGAGTCATGTAATATATTTAAAGCTTTAAAGTGAATAATAACTTCTGGTCAAATGAGATTATTTTCACATGTGAAATGCTTCAAAAGAAAAATGTTTTACTTAATTTGTGCAGTTTAACGCAACAGCATCTTACATAAAGTAATATTTATCTCATACTTTTATCTTATAATAATTCCGCTTGTCATTGCGGTAGTTAGCCTGTCGGTAATGCCTTCACATTGTCAGAGAAAAAGAAGCAGAAAGGAGGGATAAGTGAGGAAAACAGGGAGGGAAAAAAAGAGGGAGAGAGAAGCGTCCATGGCGTAAGGTAGAAGAGAATGTAATTGTAAAGCTTTCTCGTGATTAGTTGAAGAAGAAATAGAGGAGAAAGAGAAAGAAGAGAGAGGAAGAAAGAAGTAGAAAGGAAGAGAGAAGGAAAGACAGGCAGAAAAGCGTCCATCACGTGAGATAAGGGGAGCCCCAAAATTTTAGCAGAAGGGTGATGTTCTGATGGTGAGATTAAAGAAAGGAACAGAAAGAGAGAGAGAGAGAGAGAGAGAGAGAGAGAGAGAGACGAGGGAGACAGAAAGAGGGGATATGATGATAATAAAGGTGCTGATGGTGGTGGTGGTGGTGGTGGTGTGGAAGTTAGTGGTGAATCGATAATGAGAAGTGTGTTTTTTTTAAATTGAACTCTTTTTTATATCACTTATGGTCTGCATGCGCATGAGTGCAATTCCGTGAAATATCCACACTTATTTACATGACAGATGTATTCAATTTAACTAAAGGCTGTATCATGTGTAGAGCGATATATATTTTTCGTGTGTGTTTATTTCGGAAAATGAAAAAATAAGAGTGAACATTTAGTTTAGGAGTGCTGTTTATTAAATCTATAAAATTGTGCATAAATATAAAATTTACAAACGAAATAATCCATGAAGAAAATACTTCAGGATGTCTCGAAAAGTTCTGACATGTTACATCATTATTTATATATCAGGAACATTTCATAAAATAAACCCACAGTGCTATGAACAAATTGCACGGGCAACAGTAGTCCCACTTCTAAAACATTAATAGTAACATTGGTACAAGAAGAGCTGTGTTGTTCACTTATAAAGAAGTGAACAGGTCTGGGGCACACTCCGCAATGCCTTGGTCAATGGCTCTCTATCATTTTCTAAAGATGAATAATGCCTTAGTGCTCTCACAGCGATCTGATAAAATGAAATTGTACGGACGCGTATCGTAAGTTTATATGTGCGTGTGTCTGCGTGTATTCAGTTTTATATTTGTGTATGCATGGTTCAATCCGGTGCTGAATATACATTGACAAAGTAGAAAAATAAAATTTCTTCTAGGAACGATATGCTCGACTAAACTATGCAAACAGCTGTAACATTACGGTTACAAAAAGAATAATCAATAAATGTATACATACGTACATACATATGTGTGTGTGTGTGTGTGTGTGGTGTGTGTGTGTGTGCGATGTTTGTATGCGTCTGTGTGTTATGCAAGTATATGCACCTCTCTCTCTCTCTGTATGTATATATATATATATATATATATTATATATATATATATATAACAGGAAGCTTTATGAAAATGAACAAAAGGCGAAGGCAGGTGGAATACAAACAAACAACTGCATTAGTATGGCGCTCAGGAATATAAATAAAACAAGTCTTTTACGTTTCGAGCCTACGCTCTTCAACAGAAAGATACACAGAAAAGAAACACGGAGAGAAACAAGGAGAGAAAAAAAAAAATATATATATAGGCGGTGAATATATTGTCATCTAAGTTATGCAAGAATGAAATTAACACTAACATCTCATTTTAACAGATATACTTATCAAAATTACCTCCGAATATCTTGGAATACTACAGCGTAAAATTTTCAATGAAATCACCATTGGCTTCAACCTCGACCTCCAGACGACTTTGGAATCTCCTGCAACTCTTCTGAACGGGCTCTTTGTTTAAGTTGGTGAATGCTGCCATAATATTCACCTTGAGTTCATCTTTAGATTTACAAGGAGTTTTGTTGTCTCTCGCTCAACTGCGCTCCACACATAATTATCAAGGTGGTTGTAGTCTGAGAAGTTAGGTGACCAGATGTTACGGATGATGTGGTCGCAGAAATTGTTTGACATCCATCACTTGGGTTTTCTTTCTTGTGTGGCATGGTGCACATTCATGCTGCTATACATAACGCAGCACTACCTCCTCAAGGCACTTGATGCAGACCTCCGGATTGAATCTGAGGCCATGTGTCACGTTGAATGGAGGCATAACTTTACCATCCTTAGTGATCACTTCAAACACGATGATGTTGACTGAATGTTTGATTTTTATCACTCCCGGTACATGCACTGTTCTCAGATTGATGCCCAAATGCTCTGAAATGTTCGTATTAGAGTCGTCAATGCAATGTGAAGCAGTACAGCATATCATTTCTAAATCTCTGGCAGAGTGAATTGCGTTATGCTGGTGGTTTTTCACAGACGTTGCCCAACTGCTCCTACTATACTGTGTAGTCGACAAAATCAAAAACAAAATTGCACGTGCTGAAAATAGAAATGACAGAGACGACTCTAATACGAACATTTCAGCGCATTTGGGCATCAATCTGAGAACAGTGCATGTACTGGGAGTGATACAAATCAAACATCCAGTCAACATCATCGTGTTTGAAGTGATCACTAAGGATGGTAAAGATATGCCTCCATTCAACGTGACACAGGGCCTCAGATTCAATCCGGAGGTCTGCATCAAGTGCCTTGAGGAGGTAGTGCTGCGTTATGTATAGCAGCATGAATGTGCACCATGCCACACAAGAAAGAAAACCCAAGTGATGGATGTCAAACAATTTCTGCGACCACATCATCCGTAACATCTGGTCACCTAACTTCTCAGACTACAACCACCTTGATAATTATGTGTGGAGCGCAGTTGAGCGAGAGACAACAAAACTCCTTGTAAATCTAAAGATGAACTCAAGGTGAATATTATGGCAGCATTCACCAACTTAAACAAAGAGCCCGTTCAGAAGAGTTGCAGGAGATTCCAAAGTCGTCTGGAGGTCGAGGTTGAAGCCAATGGTGATTTCATTGAAAATTTTACGCTGTAGTATTCCAAGATATTCGGAGGTAATTTTGATAAGTATATCTGTTAAAATGAGATGTTAGTGTTAATTTCATTCTTGCATAACTTAGATGACAATATATTCACCGCAGCCTATATATATATATATATATAATCTAACTTTGTTAGTTTAGCGATAAAATGACTACAGAATAATAATAATAATAATAATAATAATAATAATAATAATAATAAGAAGAAGAAGAAGAAGAAGAAGAAGAAGAAGAAGAAGAAGAAGAAGGAGAAGAATATAAGGCATGAGAGAGTTGGTCAATATCTACATTAGAAAATATGTCGGCTGACAAATGGTACAAGTGTCACCCTGAGGCTGTAACTGAGGGAGGAAATGTAATTATTGTTTTGGATTGACCACTATGTACATAACACCAGACCATAAAGACTAACAAATCAGATATTGTTGTGAAAGATCAAAACCGTAAAGTTTGTTTATTGATTGACATGGACACACCCTGTGACCATAATATCTCGTCAAAAGAATTTGATAAGCTCCAAAAATATAAAGACTTGCACATTGAAATAGACGGCTACAATACCAGTGATTGTAGGAGCATTTGGAATGATCAAAATAGGAACTGAAAATTATTTTAGAATGATCCCTGGTTTAACATCCATACAGGAAATGCAAAACATTGTCTTCACTGTTACGTCATACGTATTGAGAAGTGCATTGTCACTGAATTTTCTTCCCTTTTCCCCTTTGGAAACATGGGTGGTTCGTTCAACATCCTTTTGACAATCCTTATTCAGGGACCTTTTGAGCGGGATGCGCTACTCGACCTGCAGAAAATTCTAACTGGGCCCCACCTGCAAGGTCATGCGCTGTTTATCTTGATATGAGATCACCATGTCACTCAATAATAATAATAATAATAATAATAATAATAATAATAATAATAATATAATATGCTATTGAACGTATATTTACTGGGTAATCTCTAAAAACTGGGACCTGTCCCATGATAAAAACTGATGGGAAAATAAACCATATCCAGTGCATGAA
Source organism: Octopus sinensis (assembly GCF_006345805.1). Classification (NCBI taxonomy): domain Eukaryota; kingdom Metazoa; phylum Mollusca; class Cephalopoda; order Octopoda; family Octopodidae; genus Octopus; species Octopus sinensis. The sequence goes on from NC_043012.1 coordinate 13,277,689, forward strand.
ATTGACCACCTCTCACTCTTCTGAAACTTCACCATTCAAGCTGAGATATAGATGCGAATAGGCCAGACAATATTGAAACACTTCAGACAAAAATCATGCCTCCTCATTGATATGAATGTCCCAACCGACATACATATATATATATTCTCTAGAACAATACTTTGTGCGAAACCAGCGTGAAAGGAATCCTATGATGTGTTTTAATGTACACTGTATTTATATGAATAAATGCCTATACACCTACAAAGCCCCAGAATGATAATTCTGATTGAAAAAAACACCTTACGAAATAGTAGACGCCAACCAAAAATCTTTAAAAACACCTCACAAGGGCAGAATTCAGATCAGAAAATGAACCAGAATTCGTAGTAAAAGAATGTCG
>NC_043012.1:13285570-13288070 GCF_006345805.1 Octopus sinensis
GTATGACATAGAAGATGCACTGAGAAATGGGACTGCAAATTACGTGCTAGCGGCGAGAATGACACTCGACATTTTCTGCGACGTAAAACGTCAAGGCAGTTTTGACCGAAACACGAATGTTCAAAAGCCGTTGGTTGGGCCAGGATAGTGAGGCACAGAATGGAAACAAATTCGCTCTGTGATGGCCCGCAGTGTCCATGTTCACTCTGATTCCAAACAGATGAGAGCAGTATTTCGACAGCGCTTTGCCTACCTCTCTTCGAGGAGTGGCTTTCTTAACACAGCTGGCTTACAGGCTTACTTCAAAGGTATGCCGCGTCTATCAGACAAGGATATTGAGTTCTGAGAGAAACCGATTTCAGTGGATGATCTGGAAGACATATTGGACCGCTGCAAGAGGCGCACCCACCAGGATGGCATGTTTTCTGCCATAAACTATATGCCCACTTATCGGACTTGTCTGCGCCTTTAGCAGCTGCATACTGCTCTTGGCAACATGCAGGAAGCATTCCCAGTCGTATCAACCGAGGAGTACTGACGTTGCTGAGAAAGGAACCCAACTAGAAAGATGTGATTGAAAATTTGAAGACCTTAAAAGTACACAACACCGAGTTAAAGATTTTATCTAAGGTGCTTCTCAAGAATCTGTCGCTTGTTGTCAATGGCATAGTCGGACATGCACGAACTTGCGCGATCTCCGATGCATTTATCACGAAAATATCCACTACATGCAACACATCGTAGAACGGAGGGATACTGGTCAATTTGGACTCGTCCAAAGCTTTCGTGAGGGTGAACCATCGCAATCTTGTGTCTGTCTTGGAAGCCATAGCTTTAAGACGCTTTAGTATACAGTCGCATCTGCTTGGTTGCCAAACTAAATGACCAGCTCTCGAAAACTTTCAATATCGAACGCTCCGTACGCCAAAGATTCTACCTCTTTCCACGTTAATGTATTTAAGCTTAGAACCCTTGCTGCCAAGGATGTAGAATTTGAGGGGTGTCCCGATAGAAATAGGTCACAGGAGCGCTGTGTCTACATACACGTATACCATCACTGTCATGGTGTCAGACTTTTTCGGATATAGAAACGATCGATTCTATACTGAAAGAATAACAGGAATGAACAGGAACAGTCACAAGACGAGTCAGTTGGTCTGGAACTAGGCTCTTAGTGAGGCAAGTCGATTAGCAACCATTTCTAAAGCAGGACGGACTGTCCGGTAAAAGTGCTTGGAGTGAGGTTCGGAAAAGATCTCTGGGTAGATAAGAACTGGGAAGAGGTCATAACGAGGGTGGCGAAGCTCTCCCACAAAAGGGCGGAAGTAGCGAATATATATATTGCATTGGTAGTGTACTACCGCTTTGCCGTCTTAGCTTGTCCTCACAAAACCAGGTCGCAGCATTTATTTTTGCTATTCCTATGGAAGTGTCAATCTCCACTGGACAGAAAAAACATGGACTTACGACACTCACACTGTGGTGGTATTGGGATGCCATCTTTAATAATACATCACGCTACACTGAGGTTGTCACCACCACAGAAATATTTGAATGGCCGCGATGATGTGGACGACGACCAAACTCACGAAAATAATGAACTGGTGTGAACGTCTTTGGTGCGACAAGTATTTCCACAACTCATTTCATTTTCAGAGCTGCAGTTATGGTTCAAACGTAAAACAAGTTTCGGTTTTTAGCATCTAAAATGCTGCCAGGCGCTCACTGCATTGTCCAAACTGGTGCTGCCTGAGTGATACCATAATGCATTCGAAGCCCGTCTTCACTGATCCCATGCCTCTACCACCTTCATTCTTCATAGGTACAGCCTGTCAACATCACTGTTTCTGTGGAACTTCCCAGTTCTTATCAGGATTTTGCAGGTACTTATGATATTCTCGTGGTACTTATGATGTTCTTGTGGTACTTCTCGGGTCATTCTATCTTTATTCACAGTGACATCATATGGTCTACCCCTAGGTATTTGATATTCTTTGAGTGGAATGGGTGAGATAGAGAGATGCACATGTTTTTCGTTTGGGGGACTGGCCTACTTCGTTCTATAATCAATATGAACATATCTTCTGATCAAATTCTATGCCTCTATCAGCTGAAAATTCGAGTTGCATTTTGACATCGTTATCACTTTTACCACAAATCTTCAGGTCGTGTACAAACAAATTATTAGTTACATTGATATTCCTAGCAGTTAAAGATCCTAGCATATAGACATATGATTTCTGTAGTAGGAACGATAATGGATTCAGTGCCAAAATGAAAAGAATACCGAAAGATTATATCCCTGGAATATTGCCAATACTATTAGAAACAATTATTATATTCTCTGTTGTAAGGGTAAGAATATGTATGTATGTATGTATGTATGTATGTATGTATGTATGTATGTATGTATGTATGTATGTATGTATGTATATATGTACGTATTTGGAGGTGCTTATATGAACGCGTATGAGTGTTTAAATGCTTCGACATCTCCTAC
>NC_043012.1:13293070-13348070 GCF_006345805.1 Octopus sinensis
GTATGGCATAGTTTGGTATGTGTACTTCTGCGTCCTCTATATCAGGGTTGAGGTGAGTTTCCACAAGTGCTATGCATAGGGCTTGATTGCATGCAGTAAGATCTCTCAGGAAAGAAATTTTGTTTCTATTTTGATGCAACAGGCCCACAATATTTAGTAAAAGTATTGGGGTGACGGCTGTGCAGGCGTTAGGGGAGGCCATCCCGTGACTGTTGACTGTGGTGGTCTTGCATAGTGGTGGGCAGGGTTCCTTCACTGTGCTTGGTGTAGCCAGGTTAGCTGCCGGACAATTCTTTGCGCCATGCATAACAAAGACTCTTGCTCAGCTGCTGCGTTGCGCAGAACATCTGAGGAGTGCACTTCGTTTTTGAAAGTTTTCCTGGGAGACATTTCTTGTGTTCCCTCGGTAAAGCTTTTCTCTTTGAGTCCCCTGAAGTTCTGGCGGGGTGTCGGGTGGGCGAACCGGCAGTTTTTGCCGTCCTCACAATGCCAACATTTGCCCCGCAGGTAGAATTTACAGGTACTTCGGTGCCTTCCAGATTTCTTCTTTCCTGAGTTGTACTGGGTGGCATTGAATCCTCCATGGGGTTCTCTGCTGTTTGTGTGGTGGGTTGGGGTTTCAGCTTTGGTTGTTTTGCCTTTTCCCCCTGTTCCCTCCTTATTTTTGTTTTTGGTCCTTCCTTTTTTCTTCTGTTTTTCTAATTTTTCATTTCTTTGGTGGAATATTGGTACAGGGGGGCTTCCGGTTTCTGCTCCCTTGGCTCCCCTATCCTTCACTACCTGGTCGTTCACCGGGGTTGGTGATCCATTTTCCTGAGGAACCCCTGGATCACAGAGCCTTCCGGCTTCCTTCTCTTTTTCGTCCTCTTCATCCTCATCAGCCTTGTCACAATAATTTTCAATTATATTATCTAGTGTTTTGATGTGTGGTCTTATAAGCAACTGTATGTATGTATATATATATACATACATACATATATACGATGGGCTTCTTTCCGTTTCCGTCTATCAAATCCACTCGCAAGGCTTTGGTCAGCCCGAGGCTATAGTAGAAACCACTTGCCCATGGTGGAACGCAGTGGGACTGAACCCGGAACCATATGGCTGGTAAGCAACCTACTTACCCCACATCCACTCCTGCGCCTATAGGAGAGAAAGAATAAGGCTTGTCTTTTCGTTCACAATTCAACATACTTCTAACTTACGGAGACAGCGTGTGAGTGTGTGTGTATGTGTGTGTAAGTATACACGTCTATATTGTTGACGGTAACTGAAAACCCCCATCACACACACGCATACTCATAAATAAATAACTATCTATCTATCTATATATATATATATATATTATATATATATATATATATATATTATATATATATATATGTTTATGTGTCTTTATGTCTTTGTCTCCACAGTATACCGCTTGACAAACGGTGTTGGTGTGTTTGTGTCATCGTGACTTAGCAGTTCGGCAAAAAGAGGTCATTCGAATGATTACCATGCTTAAAGAAGGAGTACTAGGATCTGTGTATTTGACTGAAAATTTAAGGTAGCTCCAAGCATGGCCGCAGTGAAAGATGAAATATAAAGGATATATACATGGATACATTTCTATTTCTCATCTTTTCACATGAAAGTTTCCAATTTACAGTAGGAAAAAATAATCTTCTGTAAGGAAGATTAAGATTAAGATATAATCCGCCAAGAAAATTATGATACGGTTGCAATACTTCGGAATGCCTGAAAAAAACTTAACTCATATTTTCATATTATTTTATAACAGAAAAAAATTCCATGACATAAACGCACACATCCAGTGAAGGAATTGTAGAATATGAGGATTCTAAAACAATCATAGTAACATTGCAACAGGAACATTTGTGTGGGTAAAACTTAAAACATTTGTGTTGTAAACATGTGACCTGCTCTGGGTCTCATCTTGTAATCCCTTGGTCAATAGTCATCTGATATTTTCTAGAAGATTAAACAGTCTCATAAATCGCATAACCCCATAATTCTAAAACCACAACAAAGACAAAAATTATTGATCCCGAAGTAGGAGTTCCGCATCTTAATTGCGCAGCCATAAAGGAAGAAATAAATAATCAATTTTACTGACAATCTCTGACAGAAAGTTGATAAAAGGACACTGTACGAACGCACATCGTATGGTTACGTCTTCGTGTGTCTCTATATATTCAAGTTTCTAACATTTAAATCTGTTTATGAATATAAATTGATGATAAAGTACAAAATATAATTTGATCCACAAAGATATGTCATCAAAACTTTCCGAGTACTGCCACAAAAATAAGCAATAACTGTACATATACATGTAAATCCATCCATCCATATATATATATGGATATATAATATATATATATATATATAATTATTCGTCGGTCAGACTTGGGGTAAATTTTATGTGTGTGCATATATATATATATATATATATATACACATATTTATTTATATATTTATATATATGTGTGTGAGAGTTTGTGTGCTTCAAGCGTGTGTAGAGTGATAGGGATATGTAGATATACATACATAGATATCTCTACACATACATGCGCATATATTCTTACATAAAACTCGCAGGTTTAAAAAGAATCAGACAATACAAAATGTAGAATTTTATGTTTTATTCAATCTTAAGAAATACCACAAATTTTTACTCAGAGTTGCACGTAATCATTCCTCGGTCAGACTTGGGTATTCAGTATAATAAATTAGCTGATAAGTATTTCCAAACATTTATGATTAATACGACGTAGAAAGTAAAGTTTCCCGGTATACCTAAGTTTAATGAAAAATAACATATTTATCGAAGTTTTAACAGCATCTCTATCGAAATAGTTAGTATGAGCATTATGCGTACATACAGACGTCAGCGCGTACTCATGGCTGCAGTCTACTGACAGAAGCAAGTAAAAGATAAAAATAAAAGATATATACATACATACGTATTTATGCCTCGTTTCTTATAAAATGTGAGTTATTATCTAGTATTTTCCACTTTACAGGAAGAAATGAATAACTGTATTGAAGGAAATTAAATGTAATCCATCGAAAAAATTATAATACGGTTGCAATATTTCAAAATTTCTTAACACATTGCACCAGCCCCAGAGTTCCTGCCACTTTTGGAATCTGGCCTGGAAATTGTTTCGCATTGGATTTGGGCAACGGTGTTAAAATGGCGATCTTTGTGCTGCATTTTTATGTTGCAGAAGAGAATGATATCTGCAGGAGGTAAATCTGGCGAAAAGCGTGAGTGCGGAAGTGATACCATGGTGTTCTTAGCGTGAAACTCACGAATAAGGTGAGCTCAGTGACAGGATGCTAAATTGCCAACCATGATATTAGATTTTCCAGCATTATTTTTTTATGACCTACAAGAAGTAAGAGGATACTATTGTACTATTGTTCACTGAAATATTTTCTTATCGTGCATGTATAAATTTTGTGACTATTCTTGGCCTAGAAATATTTTTTGACTTAATTAACCCGTGTGGCTTCTATTTTCTGCCATTAGCGGTAGTGTTTTTATTAGTACTACCGCTATCATATTTATTTTTAAATAATTTCACGTATTTCATTTGTTTAAGTTGTGGTTGATTATTTCAAATGAATTTACAAGCATGTTGAGGGTAAATTTTAATAGCTGTGCTATGGCAGATTTGACTGAAGCGAATCAGGTACGGTGTGGCGCGTGTATGTGCATAACAGATGTGTACATTTGTTTTTTGTATATATATATATATATATATATATATATATATATATGAGTGTGTGTATTACAAAACATCCGTTAGTCAAACCGGTTTTAGTTCTTACACAACTAGACTCAACACTACCTAAACATGTATTTGTATTTCAGCTTTCATAAACGTTTTATGTATATCCGAATGAATTATGTGACACAGACCCCTTGTAGACTCCTGCGACAGCATAATATACCAGTGATACTACCTTTCTGATGTATTCTTCTTGTTTGCACTGAGAGAATGGTGATTTATAAATAATTTAATTTAATCATAGTTATAATTGATTTTTTTTTTCATGTTACGCATATGTTGCTGCTAACATTTGAAACGATCCTATGCATGGATTAGTATTCTATAAAACTTTAACACACCTACTCCATCTTTAATTGCTTGATGTGTTTATATAGGATACGTGTTCTATAAATGCTCATAACACACCTTATAATTATATATATATATACTTGTATGTATTGTATGAAATACGTTCTGTCTGTGTATAAGTCTTCAAAAAATTACAAAAATTGATTCCAGGTGAGAATACGATCGATAAAGCCGTGGGAACGTGTTTTTGTGCGCGCAAGTAATCAGCTGTTGCCACTACCTTTTCCGTACCCTTGAACATCCCGTAAAGTAAGTTAGCTTCAAATTAGTTACTTAGTTCCCTAGGTTATTCCTTTTAATCAGAAATCTCCCCAAGTTGATTTCCTAAATGTTTTATCGGACAAACTTATTTTTGTCCCAGGTACGTTCTAATATATTCATCATGCTTTTCCATCTAGATTTACCTCCAGGTAACCCATTTGCATCGTTTTTGTCCTGCTTTACTTCCGTCAACCTGTACAAGACTGCACCTTCCATTTTTGTTGTTTTTGTACTGCTTAAAGGCACGTTTCTTTCCTGCCAAGCTTACTGTTTAAACAATGTTCTCCCAGTCAACAGCCTTATTATTACTGGTACTTTAAACTCTTCGCTTCCACATTTGTGAGAATAAAATCGTTTTTCTTCAGAATAGAAAAAAATCTATATTTTTTTATTCTTTTGCTGGTGTCTGAAATTTAGGTTAAATCAGTGGGAGATCGGACAAGTTGTTTTGAGAAAATTTCGTTTTAACTTTTGACAACTCAGCACCGTCCATTGGACGGGGGGACGATTTACTCGTGTATCTCTCTATATATAAACGGCAGTTTGTCTGTGCGTGTTTCTGTGTGTCTGTTTGCTTGTACCCTCACCCTGACCACGGCTTTCAACCGATTCTGATGAAACTTGACACACACATAGCCCAATGTCATAATTCAAAACTAACGCAGTGAAAATTTTGAAAAGTTCCCCCAGTTCTGAAAAAAATCGATAAATTCGACATGGGGTCGAGAATCAGAAACACAAACTTTACCATCATTTTTTTCCATTTTTTTGTTATTTTTTGGCTATAACTCTCTAAAAATGCTTTATAGTTATTTCCCTTACAAACATGAGCAACGCCGGGCGATACTGCTAGTTTATATATAAAAGTGAAGTTGTGTGTCTGTCTCCTACGATTTAGATTCCTAACTACTCCCACAATTTGCGGTGCAGTGTAACCAAAAGCGGGTATCTTATAGTCGTGATTCATATCGAGCCCTTCCGGGTATTAGCGCGCGTCTACGATGAGTCTACGATTTAAAAAAAAAATTACCATCATGTTTTTCCATTTTAATGCATTTCTTTCGCTATTATATAAGGGAAGTAACTCTCTAAAAATGTCTACGATGAGTCAACGATTTAAAAAAAATTTACGATAATTTTTTTTCCAATTTTAATGCATTTTTTTGCTATTTTTTGGCTATAACTCTCTGAAAATGCTTACATTCTTCTTCTTCTTGTTTCAGTCATTTGACTGCGGCCATGCTGGAGCACCGCCTTTAGTGGAGCAAATCGACCCCAGGACTTATTCTTTGTAAGCCCAGTACTTATTCTATCGGTCTCTTTTGCCGAACCGCTAGGTAACGGGGACGTAACCACACCAGCATCGGTTGTCAAGCAATTCTAGGGGGACAAACACAGACACACAAACACACACATATACATATATACACATACATATATACGAAAGGCTTCTTTCAATTTCCGTCTACCAAATCCACTCACAAGTCATTGGTCGGCCCGGGGCTATAGTAGAAGACACTTGTCCAAGATGTCACGCAGTGGGACTGAACTCGGAATCATGTGGTTGGTTAGCAAGCTACTTACCACACAGCCACTCCTGCGCCATTATATATATATATTCTCTCCCAATTTCGCAGTGTGTGTATGTGCATAAATAGATGTATTTACGGTAATGTATCCCATTGCTTAGGTTATAATATTTCATTAATATATGTTTTGATGAACGTCAAATCTGATAACAAGATTGCTTTACACCATTCAAGGCCTCAGAGATCAAAGAGGGGTGCCGACAGAAATCAAAGAGGGGTGCCGACAGAGATCAAAGAGGGGTACCGACAGAGATCAAAGAGGTGTGCCGACAGAGATCAAAGTAGGTGTCGATAGAGATCGAAGGGGGTGCCGACAGAGATCAAAGAGGGTGCCGACATAGATCAAAGGGGTGCCGACAGAGAGCAAAGAGGGGTGCCGACAGAGATCAAAGGAGGTCCCGACAGAAATCAAAGAGGGGTGCCGACAGAGATCAAAGGGGGTGCCGACAGAGATCAAAGAGGGGTGCCGACTGAGGTTAAAAAGGGTGCCGACAGAGATCAAAGTGAGTGCCGACAGAGATCAAAGAGGGGTGCTGACAAAGATGAAAGGGGGTGCCGACAGAGTTCAAAGAGGGGTGTCGACAGAGATCAAAGAGGGGTGTCGACAGAGATAAAAGGGGGTGTACAGAGATCAAAGAGGGATGCACAGAGATCAAGGGAGGTGCCGACAGATATCAAAGACGGGTACCTACAGAGATAAAAGAGGGTGCCGACAGAGATCAAAGAGGGGTACCGACAGAGATCAATGGGGGTGCCGACAGAAATCAAAGAGAGGTGCCGACAGAGATCAAAGAGGGGTGCCGACAGAGATCAAAGGGGGTGCCGACAGAGACCAAAGGGGGTGCTGACAGAGATCAAAGTGGGTACCGACAGAGATAAAAGAGGGTGCCGACAAAGATCAAAGAGGGGTACCGACAGAGATCAAAGGGGATGCCGACAGATATCAAAGACGGGTACCTACAGAGATCAAAGAGGGGTACCGACAGAGATCAAAAAAGGGTGCCGACAGAGCTCAAAGAGGGATGCCGACAGAGATCAAAGAGGGTGTCGACAGAGATCGATTGGGGTGCCGACAGAAATCAAAGAGAGGTGCCGACAGAGAGCAAAGGGGTACCGACAGAGATCAAAGGGGGTGCCGACAGAGACCAAAGAGGGTGTCGACAGATATCAAAGATGGGTGCTGATAGAGATCAAAGGGGGTGCCGCCAGAGATCAAAAAGGGTGCCGAGAGATATTAAAGACATCAAAGAGGGGTGCCGACAGAGATCAAAGAGGGGTGCCGACAGAGATCAAAGGGGGTGCCGACAGAGATCAAAGAGGGGTGCCGACAGAGATCAAAGAGGGGTGTCGACAGAGATCAAAGAGGGATGCACAAAGATCAAAGGTAGTGCCGACAGAGATCAGAGGGGGTGCCGACAGAGATCAAAGAGGGGTGCCGATAGAGATCAAAGAACGGTGCCGACAAGGATCAAAGAGGGTGCCGACAGAGATCAATGGGGTGCCGACAGAGATGAAAGGGGGTGCCAACAGAGATCAAAGAGGGGTCCCGACAGAGATCAAAGGGGGTGCCGACAGAGATCAAAGACGGGTGCCGACAGAGATCAAAGGGGGTGTACAGAGATCAAAGGGGGTGCCGACAGAGATCAAAGAGGGGTACCGACAGAGATCAAAGAGGGCTACCGACAGAGATCAAAGAGGGATACCGACAGAGATCAAAGAGGGGTGTCGACAGAGATCAAAGAGGGATGCACAGAGATCAATGGGGGTGCCGACAGAGATCAAAGAGGGGTACCGACAGAGATCAAAGAGGGCTACCGACAGAGATCAAAGAGGGTGCCGACAGAGATCAAAGAGGGGTGCCGACAGAGATCAAAGGGGGTGCCGACAGAGATCAAAGAGGGTGCCGACAGAGATCAAAAAGGGTGCCGAAAGATATAAAAGAGATCAATGGGGTGCCGACAGAGATCAAAGAGGAGTGCCGACAGAGATCAAAGAGGGGTGTCGACAGAGATCAAAGGGGTGCCGACAGAGATCAAAGAGGGGTGCCGACAGAGATCAAAGACGGGTGCTGACAGAGATCAAAGGGGGTGTACAGATATCAAAGGGGGTGCCGACAGAGATCAAAGAGGAGTGTCGACAGAGACCAAAGACGGGTACCGACAGAGATCAAAGAGGGATGCCGACAGAGATCAAAGAGGAGTGTCGACAGAGATCAAAGAGGGATGCACAGAGATGAAAGGGGGTGCCGACAGAGATCAAAGAGGGGTGCCGAAAGAGATCAAAGAGGGATGCACAGAGATGAAAGGGGTGCCGACAGAGATCAAAGAGGGGTGCCGAAAGAGATCAAAGAGGGGTGCCGATAGAGATCAAAGAAGGGTGCCGACAAGGATCAAAGAGGGTGCCGACAGAGATCAATCTGGTGCCGACAGAGATCAAATGGGGGTGCCGACAGAGATCAAAGAGGGGTGCCGACAGAGATCAAAGAGGGTTCCGACAGAGATCAAAGAGGGGTGCCGACAGAGATCAAAGAACGGTGCCGACAAGGATCAAAGAGGGTGCCGACAGAGATCAATGGGGTGCCGACAGAGATGAAAGGGGGTGCCAACAGAGATCAAAGAGGGGTGCCGACAGAGATCAAAGGGGGTGCCGACAGAGATCAAAGACGGGTGCCGACAGAGATCAAAGACGGGTGCCGACAGAGATCAAAGGGGGTGTACAGAGATCAAAGGGGGTGCCGACAGAGATCAAAGAGGGGTACCGACAGAGATCAAAGAGGGCTACCGACAGAGATCAAAGAGGGGTACCAACAGAGATCAAAGAGGGCTACCGACAGAGATCAAAGAGGGATACCGACAGAGATCAAAGAGGGGTGTCGACAGAGATCAAAGAGGGATGCACAGAGATCAATGGGGGTGCCGACAGAGATCAAAGAGGGGTACCGACAGAGATCAAAGAGGGCTACCGACAGAGATCAAAGAGGGGTACAAACAGAGATCAAAGAGGGCTACCGACAGAGATCAAAGAGGGATGCCGACATAGATCAAAGAGGGGTGTCGACAGAGATCAAAGAGGGATGCACAGAGATCAAAGGGGGTGCCGACAGAGATCAAAGAGGGTGCCGACAGAGATCAAAGAGGGGTGCCGACAGAGACCAAAGAGGGTGCCGACAGAGATCAAAGAGGGGTGCCGACAGAGATCAAAGAGGGTTCCGACAGAGATCAAAGAGGGGTGCCGACAGAGATCAAAGAGGTGTGCCGAGAGAGACCAAAGGGTTGCCGAAAGAGATCAAAGAGGGGTGCCGACAGAGATCAAAGGAGGTACCGACGGAGATCAAATGGGATGCCGACATAGATCAAAGAGGGGTGCCGACAGAGATCAAAGAGGGATGCTGACAGAGATCAAAGGGGGGGTTGACAGATATCAAAGGGGGTGTCGACAGAGATCAAAGAGTGTGCCGAAAAAGATCAAAGAGGGTGCCGAAAGAGACCTTCCCTTACAAACCCGAGCAACGCCGGGCGATACTGCTAGTATATATATATATATATATATATAAATATATATATATATATATATATATATATATATATATATATATACTGTGAGTGGCAGATAGATACATACATACATACATTATATTGATTCAGAAGTGGGTGTGTGGTTAGAAGACTGCTTCTCAACCAACATTGTTCCAGCTTCAGTCAGACTGCGTGGCAACGCGGGCAAGTGCCTTGTGCCATGGTTTCGGTCCGCCAAAAGCCTTTTGAGTGAATATGGTAGATAAACACATATACCAATGATTAAGTAATGTACAAAATAATAAATATAACATATATATTTGGTAAAATGACTATACATGTTTCGTGGCTATGTTTAAAGATAAAACAATAAAATAATTAAATGAATAATTATACGTATATAATCTTGTAAAATACGAAATACCTTAACAAATATATTCTGGTGTAAGTAGAAATAGAATAAATAGGTATAAATATTTATTATATGTATAAAAATAAAATTTTAACTTAAAAGAATAACAAACTATAATATATCATTATTACTAGAAAATAAAATGCAATTAATTAAATTATTTAAAGCAAACAAATACATATATATATATAATACAAAATATATATTAGGTGAAAACGTAAATACTATAATTTAATCTATATAGATTAAAATTAATTATTTATTTATTTATTTAATTTATTACGTTTATTTTTATTTTTATAATGTGATGTAACTTATTACATATAATTTACTTTGAGAAGTAGTTCTGTATGACATTATATTATTTAATAGTTAGGAAGTTTATATGTTATGTAGTAAATCATTTAATTAAATAAATTTAATATTAATTGATATTTTGGTCAATGCTATAAGTGAATGTAATATTAAATTTATATATCCTATATATAAATCAATAATATAGTATATTTTTATAATAAGTGTGTATATATTTGAACCATTTTCTATTTTTGATTCTAATATGCTTAGCTTGTACTAGTATTATGTATATAACATGAAGTTTGTTTTTAGTATATATTTTCAAATGTAAGAATGATTTCGACACGAGAAATATCATGTAACTTCGTTAGAGATGTTTGCAAATATAATGCTATCTTTTTAAATCTTGGTTTATTATAAACATATGTAATGATACGGTACATGCATTTGATTAAATATTGATTCACATTAAAATATTATGATATATTTGTGTGACACTTGTACGTGGAAATGAAATAAATTATTTCTACAAAGTAATGTAATAGGACAGCAATGTAGCAGTATTGTTCTTACGCCAAACAAAACGCCCATTGGCATTTTCCCATCTAGACGCTCCGAAACAATGTGAATTGTGACTTTCATAATTTTTGAGATCGATCAAACAGTACCAGTTAACCGGTAGAATTTCTGTCACTCACGTCTCCCGCATTTCAAAACTGCTGACCTTTTGCCATAAGTTTAAACCAATATTTATTCAAGATTATAAATTGTATACATATAGATTTATATTGAAGAGTATACCAAATATGTTTAAGTGAATGTGACATAAGATATAGATGAATATATTTAAACATAGTGCATAGGAAATACATAATTAGTGCAAAAAAAAACATCGTTATTTTAGCGCTGCAATCACTATAAATAATGGAGGATTTATCTGGATATTTTCTGAGTAAATAAATATATGATATGTCGTAATAGCGTTTGCAAATATCAGACAATACTATTTTGCAAGGGGCATGTTTATTGCATATCACCAGTTAATAACTATGAATGTACATTAGAACAATTGATGTTTTATTGAACATACGTTATAAATATATGTGTGTGTGCGTGTGTGTATGGATATATATATATATTCATATATATGTGTATATATATATGTATATATATATATATATAAATGTGCACATATATATATATATGTGTGTATGTATATATATGTATATCTATATGTATATATATGTAAATATATATATATGTGTGTGTGTGTGTGTATATATATATATGTACATATATATGCATGTATATATATATATATATATTTATATGTATATATATATATATATATATATATATATATAGATATATATATATATATATATATATATAAAAATGGTAAATAATTTTTCCGTGGTGTTTCCTACAACCAACAATTATTTACCGGTAAATTTCGGTATGTAAATATGACTTTTAGCGCCAGGAACTTCTGTAGAGTTCAGTATATATTGTAAATATAATTAAAAGGGCAGGCAACAGGTTGCTCCGCCGCATACCAAGGGAATTAGAAATGGCAGTCAAAGACTGTTTATTTCCATTTTCTACAAGTGGAGGTTCCATATACGACAACCCTGCAATTCACATACGCAAAATCGGAGTAGTAAATAAACGAAAACAATCTCCTACCGTTAATGATGAACATGTATCTAGATCGTAGACTAGAAATTGCCTAATTTCTTTCGTCAACACCATATTCGATAGATTTATCAAATGCCACCAGCCCCCACCTCTGACCAGGCGACATCAGATAGTGGGGGGAAGTGTGCAGATGTTAAAACTAAGTAAACGACTGGGACCGTAAATTTTCCCTCCAACATTCTGCTATGCGCGCCACCTGGGTGATCGCAATGGAGTAAGAAATCCACATGGTAATACAATAAAAAGTGTAAATAATTTTTCCGTGGTTTTTCGTACAACCAACAATTATTTACCGGTAAATTTCGGTATGTAAATATGACATTTAGCGTCAGGAACTTCTGTAGAGTGCAGTATATATCTATATATATATAAGTGAAGTTGTGTGAGTGTCTGTCTCCTACGATTTAGATTCCTAACTACTCCCACATTTTGCGGTGCAGTTTAACCAAATTCGGGTATCTTATAGTCGTGATGCATATCGAGCCCGTCTGCGTATTAGCGCGCGTCTACAATGATTCTACGATTTTAAAAATAATTTACCATCATTGTTTTCCATTTTAAGGCATATTTTTTTAAAGGGAAGTAATTCTCTAAAAATGTCTACGATGAGTCAACGATTTTTTAAAAAATTTACCATCATATTTTTTCCATTTCTAATGCATTTTTTGCTATTTGTTTGCTATAACTCTCTAAAAATGCTTTATAGTTATTTCCCTTACAAACCCGAGCAACGCCGGGCGATACTGCTAGTTGTAAATATAATTAAATATAATTAGGCAATTTTTAGCCTACGATCTAGAAACATGTTCATCATTAACGGTAGGAGATTGTTTTCGTCTATTTACTACTCCGATTTTGCGTATGTGAATCGCAGGGTTTGTCGTATATGGAACCTCCACTTGTAGAAAATGGAAATAAACAGTCTTTGACTGCCATTTCTATATATATATATATATATATATATAATATATATATATATATATTATATATATATATATTATATATATATATATATATATATCTAGAATTCACTTTACCACACACCGAACTTTTCAGAAATAGCAGCCAAAATTTGGCTATTTCTTCAACTGAAAATAAAAGTCTCCAGACAATGCATACTTTACCATATTTTTATAAATTAATACTTCAAATATACCGTAAATGGTCTTTACATACCGAATACTGCTTGGTCGAATTTATTAACAATTAATTAATTCGACCCCCTTTTTTGATAACTATATATATAGATAGATAGATAGATAGATAGATAGATAGATAGATAGATAGATAGATAGATAGATAGATAGATAGATAGATAGATAGATAGATAGATAGATAGATAGATAGATAGACAGATAGACAGACATAGATATAGATATATTACACAGTTTCCAAAGCGTATGAGTGACCGATATCATAACACTCCACAGGAATGGAATTCTATTGAGCATCATGGTCCCTTCTTAAGGGCCAAGTGTACTGAAGAATTATGGAAAGAAGTGATTGCTTTAAAAACACAACGCCCAGAGTTAGAGCATTTTAGTGTATCGAAACATTAGTATCCATGACAAAAGAAAATCATGTGTGAAAAGTAAAGGCTCTGTGATGCTTTTGATTCCCCAGGATAGAACATTTTTTGCTTGGTTTTTATGGGCGTGTATGTGTGTAGAGCGATGCAAGGTTAATAGAGTCCGCCGACGTAGGAGAGTAGAAATT
Source organism: Octopus sinensis (assembly GCF_006345805.1). Classification (NCBI taxonomy): domain Eukaryota; kingdom Metazoa; phylum Mollusca; class Cephalopoda; order Octopoda; family Octopodidae; genus Octopus; species Octopus sinensis. The sequence goes on from NC_043012.1 coordinate 13,306,710, forward strand.
TGAACTGTTATTGTTTGTGTGTATGTGTGCAGGTGTGACGTGTTAAGCTGGGATTTAGGATTTAGGAGTGAGCCCGACTATGTCTGTTTGAAGGAACACAGACAGTAGTTTTGAAGTCTAGGCCTGTGTATGACACGCTACTGTATAGAATTAGTGCATGCAAAATGGAACATAAAGCGATAATGGATGGGCGTTCATTGAAAGGAGACAAAAAAATAAGACAAGATTAGTTCCTTGGAATAGCGTGGCAACCTTGTCAAGTTGCTTTTCTGTAAATCATGTGCCCAGTGTAAATTTGAAAGTACAATAAATGTCTTAGAATCATTTCCTTATTTTAGTAAACTCTTTAATTAATTATCATATAGGATATAAAGTGAGTGACATGATTTCGACTACCAGCTTTATATTGAATGCATATATTTAATACATAAAATCCAATGCGCATCACTATTTTCTTTTATGCCTTTGCGGTGCCTAAAACGAGGAGATATTTAATAAGGATTTCGAAATAAACTATTTTGAATATAATCAAAGGACAGATCCGTCTTTGCCAAATTCATCATCTTTCTTTTATTTATTTTGTATTATTTAGATTTAAATATTATAATTTAATGTAGCATAGTATGTCAAACTTGAGGTGAAGAAAGATCTGTTGTTTTACAAAATTATTTTAAAAGCGTACCAGACATTGTGCAAAAAGCCGGTGTATTCGAAATTCACTTGTCTGCGTCAACTCTTCAAATGGTTCTTAGATAAAATATAGAATGTATGCGCATTGAGTTAGGTTTTTGTTAGTAACTTCCGCTTCGCTTACGTGCGCAGGTTGTTGTAGTTGCTTGACATAGTCTTTCTGTGTGTTTGCTAAATTACAGGAAAGCAACTGCAAAGATTTTCACCACATCTGAGGGAAATAGGCGTAAACGATTAGGAAAGGAAATAATTCTTGATGTCGTTTTGTTGAATTATAAATTCAGCTAAGAAGGTATATTTTTAATGAAATTTTGTTTTAACTATGTGCGTACACAGGGTCTGCATTGCCTCTCTGATGCCTTATTATCTTTCATTATGTAATAGAAAAGCATCAGACTACTCTTTTCTGTGTCTTACTAAAAACTCGTCACAGCAAAATATATATAAAATACGAAAAGGAATATAACAATTGTTGACAAAAATATTTTGTCTAGCTTCTGATAGTTTATAAAATGTCTTTTAGAAATATTTACATCTCTTACTTCAGTATTATGTTCATCTGAGGTTTCTATGACACCAACTCTATTTCTGGATCCTTTGGATTCTCGTGTAATTTCTGGAGTTAAATTGATGTCTGCTCCAGTCTGTTGAGCATAAAGTTTACACACAAATACCGATTCGATAGAGGAACATCCACTGACAAATGTCAGAATCAAAAGATATATTAGATATAAAGAGGGATCCTGTGAATTATTGCCCAATATTTTTTCAGTTTCAGAAAGGAAAACGATGTTTGTAAGAAAAATAGTTATTGCAGCACAAACTTTCTCTCCAGATGCAGCTGGCAATAAATGAACGGAAAGGATCAATAATTTTAACATTATTGGGGGTATAATTTTTGTTATTGTTGCACTGCTAACCTTTCTCTTGCCGTGAACTGTAAGACCAACTGCCATAACATCCTCAGTTTCCTTCTCTGTCTCAGTAAAGGTGAAATCCCATTGATTTGATTTAGTTTTCAATTTTATATCAATATCAAATTCCTCTATCATTACGTCCATAAACATCTGATGATCAAGGCAAACAGATACATCACATTCGTGCACATCAAAAGGATAATTTTTAACGTTAATCCTGCAGTATGTTTTAAATATTTTGTCTATATGTAAGTGAACGAACCCATCTTGTTTGACAGTGACTTCCTTGTACGGATCGAAACTGAAATCACCTGATACGGTATTACATATTTGAATATTGGGATGCCAAATATCAGATAAGTAAGCATCTATATGGCTTTGAGTATAATTTGAATCACTCCATTTCAGATTCTTGTCCTGCCATTTTATGCCGAGATTCAGATGACTTACGAGAATACCTTGCTTAATGTCTAATCCCATAATATTCTTTATGACAAGTGTCACATTTAGGCTTAATTCGGTCTCATTCGCAGCAACAGGTGTAATTTTCTTATCATAGTTTTTGAGTACTTCACGTCCCAAGTAATAATAATCTTCTGTAGAAGCGCTTCCAATTGATATAACAATTAAGGCAACTATCAATTTCATGATGAATAATTGAATGGGAATATTTCTCTCTATTCCTCCCTTGGATGTTAAACGTCTGAATGTCTCAAAGTACGTATATTGCGCCCTGCTGAATATTTCCTTAATAAATTTGAAAGCACGGGATTTTTTCACAGGTGCTCTAAAATAAAAGTATTGTCAAACAGATTGTTTATGAGATATATAAGCGTTGTATATAATTTCTCTAGAAATTTATAATATAAGTTTAAATTAGCTTGCCTTTCCTCTGACGGTCTAAGTTTATGAAATGGAAACAGAAAGTGGTTTATATATTTAAGCATGCCATATCATGAATGTTTTCAGGTATCATCACTTCCAGATCTGTGTAGCAGTACAGATTACATTCAAATGTATGAAGCAATGTTCATGATTTCCGGACGTACCTAGCAGTGTTGTACGAACTATTAATTTCTTCAAGTAAACACCTTTAAATAGAGTATACTATTTCTTTCTAGTCTCCCTCTCTCTACCTACCTTTCTCTTTATTCCTCTCTATCTATCTATTTATCTATCTATCTATATATATATATATATATATATCTTTTTTCCTCTGTCCCTCTCTGTCTCTCTCTGTCTGTCTCTCTGTCTCTCTTTCTCTCTCTCTGTTTTTCTGTCCCTCTATCTCTCTATCTATATCACCCTCTCTCTCTCTCTCTCTCTCTTTCTCTCTCACTGTCTCTCTCTGTCTGTCTGTCTGTCTCTCCCTCTCTTTCCCTCTCTTTGTCGAATACATCTTTTATCCTTTTCTTATATATACTATGTCATTTGAGACAGTTAAGTGTTAGTTTTCCCAAAAGGTTAAACATGATCGGACACGCCGAAATTATCAACTCTTGTTTGGTTAAGCACAAAAACAATAACTAAACTTGTTGCTAACCACTGGGTTTTCATCATTTCACATTGAACGGTAGTTGTCATCACGAGTCTTTCTTTAATATATTAACTTTCACTTTTTCACTCGCTAACTCTGGTGATTAAAAATTTCGCCTATTGTAATATTATAATGCTCGACGTTTCAACTTCACTATCAAAGTGACTGCTATGTTGAGTGCATTCGATAAACAATATATATAGATATATATATTCATATACATGCATACATATTTATATATATATATATATATATATATATATATATATATATATATATATATATACATATACACACATACATACATATATATATATATATATATATATAATATATATAGACATATACATACATACATACATATATTACATATATATATATATATATATATATATAATGTATGTATATGTATATATATATATATACATAAATACGTGCAGATTACGATGAGTAAATTGTCACCATCTTATATTTTAATGTCGTGCTTGCGCATTATTTTTACTATTCTGTCAACTACTCAGTGTTGTAGGGTCCGTTGGGCACCGTACGTTAGAATAATAGCACCATGACGCACATCATGCTGCCAGAAAATTGGAAACGACATGCTGTATTGCCAGACAATTGTGGCGAATGTTTCAAAACGAATATTTCATAGTTTTTGTGTTTGAATCCGATGCCAGTGCAATCTGAGGACGTGTACCGAGAGTGATAAAAATCAAACGTCCGGTCTACATAATGTTGTTTATAGTGATCACTAGTGATGGCGATGTTATGCTTTCATTCATCTTCCCAAACAGCCTTTTACTCAAAAGTCACTGAGGTGATTTCATTTTGATTAAATCTTTTTTCCTTATAAATAGGTGTGTGACATTTTAATCGAATATAGTGGAAATAATGGAAATTTATTTTTATTAGTCCTTTCTTGTCATACCTGGAAAATGGAATATTTTAAATGGCGTATGAAAAATAAGCTTTAAACTGGCGTACATTTTCAACTATACCCATCCGTGCCCTTCCAAACTATGTTCCATATATGCTGTAAGGATGTCAGAGCCATTATCCCTGATTATGCTAGTATCCTTCACCTTTAATTGCTGACATTATTTTTTGACATAGAACTACTCTTTTAGGTATCCCCACAACAAGTCGTCTGGGCTGGTCAAGTCTTGGGAATGTGATGGCCAGTTGACATTGCAGTAGCGAGAGTTGATTCTTTCTCTAAGGCATTACCTCTGTAACCGTATTATTTTTCTTACGTTACGACCCGGGGCCCCATCTTGGTAGAAGTAAACATCGGGCGTATTTTGAATGGCCGAGCGGCATGAGCTCTCGGTTGCGGACCTGTATCGCTAACCAGTGACAGTCACAACATTTCCATAGTTGTGGAAAAATATATGATAAAATTAATAAAGTATAAATCTTGTGTAGAATATTCTTTGGTGGTTAAATATGAAGGAAAGAAAAATAGATAATCTCCAATATGTAATTTGGATGTAAATGAAGAACCTGGAGTAAAAAACAAACGAAACTTGTATCGAAACAATAAAAAAAGCAGGTTATATCAAAGACAAGCATCAAAATTTACATACCTGTTGACAAATATTGTGTTGGTGATCACTGTCTACAAATTAAGAATTTCGAAGAGTGTCAGAAAAATATTGGAATCCGTTTTTCGTTGCAGTATAGATTGCTTTTGGAATACGAGAAAATATTTTCACTTAAAAGACAAAACAAAAAAAAACAGCATCATCTCATAAAATCTGAGCACGATTCATGTTATAGATCCTAACATTTTCTAAATTAGACCACTGTATTTCAGAACTCCGATGTAAGTTTTCTTTGTATGGTATTTGCAATATGTATTTTAGCACAATAATGTGTCCCATGTAAAGAGTAGCATTCGTGGTCTTTACAAATAAATTTACGTCTGCTATGATGTATTTGATTAGCTATATAGAAGCAAAAGCTCACATATTTGTAATGCTATTAAATAATAAGATTATATTCAGTTATGTTTTAGAAATAAGTTTGTAAATAATTTGTATAGATGAATCTATGCAACATGACAAGTTTTTGTGCCCATCTACACAATTTGTTCACAACGCTTTGACAATACGAATAAAATACATACTAGATTTAAAAGTATATGCAGGGACAATAATATGTATTAAAATCGAACGGCGGTGCTCCAACATCACTTGCGACCATATTCGTGAAACAAGGAAGAATAAAAGGCATAATACAGAATGTTAAAAAATTCTCTCTGCAGTGAATTTTCTCTTCTCCAAGATGAATTTCAAAACATGTGTAGAAGATTCAACTTATGTACTGAAAATAAAGGACAACACTTATACGATCCTATAAATATTCATTTTGCAATAATGTACTTCCTGACGAAGGACATTTCTGTACACCCTATCAAAAAACTAATGTTGCCTACGTTGCCTGGTGAATGACTAATCCATTACATTGAATCCAGTGTTTCGCTGGTACTTAATTATCAACCGCGAAGAGAAGAAAGGCGAAATCGACCTCCGCAGAATTTTGAACACGAAACATAGCAACGGGCAAAATATTTACTCGATTTATTTTAGCGGCCTAATGCTTCTGCCAGCTCACCGCCATAAAAGAATACAATAAACCATTCTAGTAAAAATATAAGAACTGAAAATTAAGGGAGGGATAGTCGATTACAACGACACCAGTATTCAACCGATACTTAAGCATCTTGTCCGGCAGTCGAACGATTCTGCTATTTCGCCGCCTTAAAAGAATACAATAATATTACCAGAATCACAACATGACCAGATATTATTGATGCAAAAACTTGTTACCTGAATTTTGAAATGTAAGCAGACATATAAAGAAATTTAAAATATTTTGGTCGTATCTGTGCTTTTCAACCGCTTATTGTATATCATTATTTATTGGTCTTATCACATAGTAGGAAATAGATTTCTTTTTCAAACGTATTAATAAATTTCACACTAGAAATATCACGTAACTTCGTTAGATATGTTTGCAAACATAACGCTATCTTTTTAAATCTTGGTTTATAATAAACATATGTAATGATACAGAAGATGCATTTGATTAAAGAATGATTCACGTACAAATATTATGAAATATGTGTGTGGCACTTGTACGTGGAAATGAAATCTATTATTTCTACAAAGTAAAAGGACAGCAATGCAGCAGTATCGTTCGTACGCCAAACAAAACGCCCATTGGCATTTTCCCATCTAGACGCTCCGAAACAATGTGAACTGTGGCATTCATAATTTTGAGATCGCTCAAACAGTACCAGTTAAACGCTAGAGTTTCTGTCACTCACGTCTTCCTCCTTTCAAAAATTGCTGACCTTTTGCCATAAGTTTAAACCATTATTTATTCAAGATTATGAATTGTATACATAGAGATTTATATTGAAGAGCATATGAAATATGTGTAAGTGAATGTGACATCAGATATAGATGACTATATTTGAACAGAGTGAATAGAAAATACAAAACTAGTGCAAGAAGACCCTTCATTATTTTAGCGCTACAATGACTATAAATAATGGAGGATTTGTCTGGATACTTTCTGACTAAATAAATATATATGTCGTAATAACCTTTGCAAATATCAGACAATAATATGTTGCAAGAGTTATGACTATTGCATACCACCAGTTAATAACTATGAATGTACATTAGAACAATTGATGTGTTATTGATTGAACATACGTTATATATATATATGTATACATATATATATATAATATATATATATATATATATATATATATGTGTGTGTGTGTGTGTGTGTGTGTGTGTGTATGTATGGAGATATATATATATATATATATATGTGTGTGTGTGTGTGTGTGTGTGTGTAAATATATATATTTATATATATATATGTGTATAACGGGAAGGTTTACGAAAATAAACAAAAGACGAAGGCATGTGGCGTACAAGCAAACAAACGTATTAGTATGGCGCTCAGGAATAGAAATAGAACAAGTATTTTACGTTTCGAGCCTGCGCTCTTCGACAGAAGGATTCACAGAAAAGAAACAAGGAGAGAAATATATATATATATATATGTATATATATATATATTACACAGTTTCCAAAACGTATAAGTAACCGATATCATAACACTCCACTAGAATGGAATTCTAATGAGCATCAGTGTCCCTTCTTTAGGATCGAGTGTACTCGTGAATTATGAAAAGAAAGGATTGCTTTACGAACACAACGCCCAAAATTAGGGCACTTTAATGTATCGAAACATTAGTACTTATCACTAAATGACAACATGTCTGAAAATAAAAGTTCTATGATGCGTTGGAATTGGCATGATGGGACATGTTTTTATGTGGTTTTATGGGCGTATATGTGTGTAGAATTTTGCAAGAGTGAAAGACTCCGGTCGTAGAGGAGTAGAGATTTGAACTGTTATGGTTTGTATGTATGTTTTCGTGTGTGACGTGGTAAGCGGGGATTTAGGATTTAGGAGTGAGCCCGACTATGTCTGTTTGACGAGAAACACAGAAAGTGGTTTTGAAGTCTAGGCCTGCGTATGACACGGTATTGTATAGAATTAGTGCATGCAAAATGGAAAATAAAGCGATAATGGATGGGCGTTCATTGAAGGGAGACAAAGAATTAAGACAAGATTAGTTCCTTGGATAAGCGTGGCAACCTTGTCAAGTTGCTTTTCTGCAAATCATGTGCCCAGTGTAAATTTGAAAGTACAATAAATGTCTTAGAATCATTTCCTTGTTTTAGCAAACTCTTTAATTAATTATCATCTCTCTATATATAAACGGCAAAATGTTTGTCTGTTTGTGTGTGGGGGTGTCCTTCTCACAAATCCACAATTTTTCAGTTAGAGTACTCGCACTTTCTATGATCATTCAAAACCGTCCAAGGGTGGTCGTGCACATCTTTACATTTCCCCAGTCACCACGCAAAGCCATTAAAAAATCAATAGAAGTGACTTTTTTGTGAATTTTCTATCGAAGACCCTATCAAAATGCATGAAACGTGATACGCAAAATTGAATGCCAGCTAGCTGTATGTGATTGGTCGGAGATTTGGACAGTACTCGCGTGTAAGTGTGCACGCAGCTGTATATGCACGCACTAGCACTATGACCCGACGTATAGGATATAAAGTGAGTGACATGATGTCGACTACTAGCTTTATATTGAATGCATATATTTTATACATAAAATCCAATGCGCATCACTATTTTCTTTTATGCCTTTGCGGTGCCTAAAACGAGGAGATATTTAATAAGGATTTCGAAATAAACTATTTTGAATATAATCAAAGGACAGATCCGTCTTTGCCAAATTCATCATCCTTCTTTTATTTATTTTGTATTATTTAAATTTAAATGTTATAATTTAATGTAGCATAGTATGTCAAACTTGAGGTGAAGAAAGATCTGTTGTTTTACAAAATTATTTTAAAAGCGTACCAGACATTGTGCAAAAAGCCGGTGTATTCGAAATTCACTTGTCTGCGTCAACTCTTCAAATGGTTCTTAGATAAAACATAGAATGTATGTGCATTGAGTTAGGTTTTTGTTAGTTACTTCCGCTTCGCTTACGCGCACATGTTGTTGTAGTTGCTTGACATAGTGTTTTGTATGTTTGCTAAATTACAGGAAAGCGGCTGCAAAGATTTTCACCACATTAGGTGAGAGGTTCGAACTCATTAAATCTTGATTTATCTTCAAAACTGGTGGACATAGGCGTAAACGATAAGGAAAGGAAATAATTCTTGATGTCGTTTTGTTGAATTATAAATTCTGCTGAGAAGGTATATTTTTAATGAAATTTTGTTTTAACTATGTGTGTACGCAGGGTCTGCATTGCCTCTCTGATGCCTTATTATTTTAATAGAAAAGTATCAGACTACTCTTTTCTGAGTCTTACTAAGAACTCGACACAGCAAAAAATATATAAAATACTAAAAGGAATATAACAATTGTTGACAAAAATATTTTGTCTAGCTTCTGATAGTTTATAAAATGTCTTTTAGAAATATTTACATCTCTTACTTCAATATTATGTCCATCTGAGGTTTCTATGACACTAACCCTATTTCTGGATCTTTTGGATTCACGTGTAATTTCTGGAGTTAAATTGATGTCTGCTCCAGTCTGTTGGGCATAAAGTTTACACACAAATACCGATTCGATAGAGGAACATCCACTGACAAATGTCAGAATTAAAAGATATATTAGATATAAAGAGGGATCCTGTGAATTATTGCCCAATATTTTTTCAGTTTCAGAAAGGAAAACGATGTTTGTAAGAAAAATAGTTATTGCAGCACACACTTTCTCTCCAGATGCAGCTGGCAATAAATGAACGGAAAGGATCAATAATGTTAACATTATTGGGGGTATAATTTTTGTTATTGTTGCACTGCTAACCTTTCTCTTGCCGTGAAGTGTAAGACCAACTGCCATAACATCCTTAGTTTCCTTCTCAGTCTCAGTAAAAGTGAAATCCCATTGATTTGATTTAGCTTTCAATTTTATATCAAAATCAAAATCCTCTATAATTACGTCCATAAATATCTGATGATCAAGGCAAACAGATACATCACATTCGTGCACATCAAAAGGATAATATTTAACGTTAATCCTGCAGTATATTTTAAATATTTTGTCTATATGTAAGTGAACGAACCCATCTTGTTTGACAGTGACTTCCTTGTACGGATCGAAACTGAAATCACCTGATACGGTATTACATATTTGAATATCGGGATACCAAATTTCAGATAAGTAAGCCTCTCTATGTCTTTGTGTAAATTTTGAATAATCCCATTTCAGATTATTATCCTGCCATTTTATGCCGAGATTCAGATGACTTACGAGAATACCTTGCTTCATGTCTAATTCCAGAATATTCTTTATGACAAGTGTCACATTTAGGCTTAATTCGGTTTCATTCGCAGCAACAGGTGTCATTTTTTTATCATAGCCTTTGTTATATTCACCTTCCATGTAATAATAATCTTCTGTAGAAGCGCTTCCAATTGATATAACAATTAAGGCAACTATCAATTTCATGATGAATAATTGAATGGAAATATTCCGCTTTATTCCTCCCTTGGATGTTAAACGTCTCAATGTCTCAAAGTACGTATATTATGCACTACTGAATATTTCCTTAATATATTTGGAAGCACAGGATTTTTTAACAGGTGCTGTTAAATAAAAGTATTGTCAAACAGATTGTTTATGGGATATATAAGCGTTGTATATAATTTCTCTAGAAATTTATAAAATAAGTTTAATTTAGCTTGCCTTTCCTCTGACGGTCTATGTTTATGAAATGGAAACAGAAAGTGGTTTATATATTTCAGCATGCCAGATCGGTGTAGCAGTATAGATTATATTCAAATGTCTGAAGCAATGTTGATGATTTCCGGGCGTGCCTAGCAGTGTTGTATTTTAGTATTAACTTCTGTACTTAAAAGCCTTTAAATAAAGTATACTATTTCTTTCTAGTCTGCCCCTCTCTACCTACCTTTCTCTTTATTCCTCTCTATCTATCTTTCTTCCTCTATTCCTCTCTGCCTCTCTTAGTCTGTGTCTCTCTTTCTCTCTCACTGTCTCTCTCTCTCTCTCTCTCTCTCTCTCTCACTCCCTCTTTCCCTCTCTTTGTCGAATACATCTTTTATCCTTTTCTTATATATACTATGTCATTTGAGACAGTTAAGTGTTAGTTTTCCCAAAAGGTTAAACATGATCGGACACGCTGAAATTATCTAGTATTGTTTGGTTAAACACAAAAACAATAATTAAACTTGTTGCTAACCACTGGCTGTTAATCAATTCATATTGAACGGTAGTTAGTTGTAAGCACGAGTCTTTATTTAAGATCTTAACTTTCACTTTTTTACTCGCTCACACTGCTGATTAAAAATTTCGCCTATTGTAATATTATAATGCTCGACGTTTCAACTTCAGTATCAAAGTGACTGATATGTTGGGTGCATTCGATAAACAATATATATGTATGTATATATATATATATATATTGATACGAGCAGGTCAGCTGGGAAGCAACTGCCTTGACCTACTTTGCTTGAGGTGGAGACGGGAAGTCTACAATGTAAAGTTAATGTCCTTTGTTCTGTCGATTCACGAAAGAGTGATGGCTTTTGGAAAGACCCCTGCCCTTTTGCCGGTCAGGGAAGGGTCAAGGAAACTACCCTATAAAAAAGGAGGAGCTGTGAGCCTGTAAGTTTAGTTCGGCCGGAGAAATTGAGGTGGTAACAAGGCAGATGCGATTACGAAGGAAACGGTCAGAAAGACAGACACACAATCATGAGAGATGACAGGCGAGATAGTGACAGTGACATTCTTTGTTTTACTATTTGAAGATATCCATGAGTAGAACATTCATCAGCAGTGGGGAGCCACTCTGTAGTTTCTATTTCATTAGTTATATAGAATTAAATGTATATTTTCGAGCAATGCTATAACATGATAATACGATAACACACCATAAGTTTAGTCATAGCCTTTCCTGCTCTATAATATAACTATCGATGTGCAGACACGTGTAGTACTGCATACCTAACTTTAGGATCCTGGCGTGCCCTCTAATGTTTTGTAGAGTTGTTGTTCTTTTTCTATTGCTCTCAATGAAATTTTAGCATACGAATTTGATTAATGGAAAAGCATTCAAGCAGTATCGTATGAGTGTATTATAAATGCGTTATATACCTACAGTTATATCCACAACTACATATGAACCTCTTCCCACTTCAGTAGCTTTCGAGTGTAATTTCGGTAGGAAACTCTGTGGCTGATAGGGCAGCTTCAGTTTATGACATTTACGTTGAATATGATTCCGTTTCAAGCAGTTTCTAAATGATGAAGCAGATCTGTGTGAATCAAGTTATTCAATTAATGTGACATGCAAAAGCTATATTGCAGAAAAAATTTGTATACATCACGCTATAATTTGCATATGTCTGTCGAATCGACTTGATTTAAAAGGAAGTATAAAATGGAATCGTTAGCGAAATATAGTAAAATACAGTGTTTATCGTTGAAATTACACCAGCTTAAATTATTGTTACATGCAACAATTTTGATGCATTTCGAAACAGAAGAAAGCACTGGAAGGCTTAATCTTTTGTAAGCTTCCAGGTACAATGCAGTGCAGACAACCAGAAAGGAAATGCATAGAGCTCGTCCTAGAATTAGTGGGTGATATTTTGAATGACTACTTATTGTAATTCTGCAGTAAATTCTTTGAAAATAATACTAAGTCATCAGGTGATGCTGACTGGTTTTAAATCTAGATAGGCCATATGCATTCTAAGACGGCTGATATTGAGAATTGAAAATAAATGGATACAGAAAGCTGAATTTCACATATTATGAACTCCTCCTTTTTCTTTTCAGAAAAAGTTCGATGTATTGATGAAGAGTTCAACAGCATTGAAAGCTGTAGTTGGGAAGATATTAGCTGATATGATGGATTGCATACCATCTAAATATTGGAAAAGTTTGATCGGTATGTTAAGTATTAGCGCCGGCTATCAAAATGCTGACATTATGGCCGCTCTCCCCAGACATAACAGAATATGCTTCAACACACGAACTCACATAAAGAGTCTTGCAAACCAAATCGAAAAATAAATATACGTCAAATTTAGCCCAAAAAATTTACGTCAAATTTAGCCCAAATTTGAACTGTTGAAAAAAGTAAAAACAAGTAGTAAAAAAATCAAACAACGATGGTGATAATGAAAAAATATCATCTGTTGAAATATGTGATATATAAAAAGAAAAAAAATCTTTCTATATCTTAATATACAAATGTAAGAATTCTCTCTTTTGTTTATATATACAATTATACATCTTAAACTTCTAACAATGTATGTATATGTTTATACATTCTTATGTTCATGTAGATGTATGTATATGTGCAGACACATTTGTATGTTTATATGCATGTTGGTATATGTGATCGTATATATGTATGTGTATGGTATATGTGATCGTATGCATGTATGTGTATTTGCATGCATGTACTTGTGGGTATATATGTGGGTGTATATGTGTATGTGCATGTATGTATATATGTGTGTGTATATGTGTATATATATGTGTATATGTATGTGTGTGTATGTATATATATAGATATGTATTTATGTATGTATATCTATATCAAACATTGAATGCTAAAACCCACAGAGAGTGCCAAGATAAAAGTGGACACAAAATTTTCTTTATTTTTATATTTTAGATTTTCTTTTATTTTTTCCCTTCCTTTCTTTCTTATATTCAGGGACATACAGTGCATGTATGTTTGAATGTTTATGAAAACAAGCACACATACAATAAGTTCCTCCATATATAAATATATATATATATATATATATATATATATATATATATATATATATATATAAATATATATATAGATATATAGATATATATATATATATAAATGTGCGTGTGTGTATTTGTATGTAAGGGTATATGTGTGTGTGTGTACATAGCAACACTCCTACCATTGAAAAACAAACCCTCTTTTTCCTTCTCTCTTTCCATTTCTTACAAAGGTCATCTCAAAAGTACAAAAGGACACAAAAGGAAAGAAACGAAAAAGAGAAAAAAATGTTTTTAAAAACGCACCCTTATTCTCTTTCATTCAGCTTCTCCATCCCTCTATTTCCCTATCGCTCCCCCTCTCTCTGTCTCTTTCACCTTCTCTCTCCCTATATTTCTCATTATATACACACACACTCTCTCTCTCTCTCCCCACTTCATTCACCCATAATATAAACACAGGCATATATATATATGTATGTATATATATATATATATATATATATATATATATATATATATAATATATATATATATATAATATATATATATATATATATATATAATAATAAATATTAGGGAATAAATCCAAACTTACAGGGGAAAATCAGATTTAGGATTGAATCCAATTTTATAGTAAAATATTATATTATATTAAATTAGAGACAAAACCACTATTAGGCAAATCAAACAATGAAAGACTTAAGCCAATACATAAATTTAGTTCATTGTTTAAAACTCGCCAAGAAAAGTACGTATCTTTTAAGATCTTCAAATTGTTAATTTTTAATATTGTATAAGCCTTAGGAGTAATAATATTCTCCTTATGTAAATATTGTTGTTTATGTAATGATCTAATTATCGTAATTTTCTATGTTATTAGATATTAAATAATTTAGATAAAGTTTGATAAAATTAGATATGTTTCGACTAAAGATGGTCTAGGCCATGTCTAATTTAATAGGATAATTTATATTAGATAATTATTCCCATTCATAATTATGTTTATAGTACTTATAGTATTTATTTAATACTATATTACTAAGAATGGAATATTTCTATAAGTATTTTACATAAGATTTCTAAAGTCAGTTTAAGTTAGATTATTTGTATTTTGAAATTAGCTATTTCATCTTTAAATATGAAAAATTAAATATATTAGGTTTTCATTATATACAATTGTTTATAGAGATTATTTTAGATCTTGATTATAAGATTTATATATATTTTCATTGATAATTTATATATATTAGTCATTTTAAATATCTATGTAATTAGATATAGACAAATATTGATATTAGAATATGGGTTTTCTACCTTATAAATTAAAGTTAATATTTAACATTATAGTCGATCTCGATATAATCATATTTAATAATAGAGTTTATTATAAGTAAATTATTATTTTAGATTATATATATTATTTATATCTTAAAAATATTGATTATATTTTAGATTTTGAAACCACCTGATGAATGTCTGCGACTCAAAAATTTGATGACAGAAGACAGGAAACGATCGTAGTGGATATTAATTATATTTTTTAATAATTGTTACACATTTAAATAATATAAATTAATTTATGTATTGGCTTAAGTCTTTCATTGTTTGATTTGCCTAATAGTGGTTTTGTCTCTAATTTAATATTATATATATATATATATATATATATATATAATTAATCAATATAGGGTGGCAAAAGAAAATTTTGTAGAATTTTTTTGCCACCAGCGGCCTAGTGGGAAAAAATTAAATAGTCATAGACCATTTATAAGTTCAACATCACAATCAAGGAACGGCCATAATAGGCCATTCACCCACTAGAAATAACAGCCAAAGCTTCAACCGCAAAATAACATTAATTCCGTAAACCAGGAGAAAATTAAAAAAACATTTACCCTGTAATTTCTTATACGATGCACCGTTTCATCTATTGTTTAATGGTAAACTAACCTGATTAAATTAAATCAAGCCAATCTTCCATAGGCCCTTAGATTCGTCAGTAAGAAATAGCCAGATCGGAACAGATATTTTCACGAGGCACTTCTGTCCCTGCCTCGGCAATATCTGACCTAAAATTTTCAAATCATCGCACTCGCGCCAAATTTATCGGCAGCAAATAAATATAAGCCGCCGATTCCATTACGGAATCAACCAGAAAATTCATAATTAATCAATATCGGGTGGCAAAAAAAATTTTGTAGAATTTTTTTGCCACCAGCGGCCTAGTGGGAAAAAATTAAATAGTCATAGACCATTTATAAGTTCAACATCACAATCAAGGAACGGCCATAATAGGCCATTCACCCACTAGAAATAACAGCCAAAGCTTCAACTGCAAAATAACATTAATTCCGTAAACCAGGAGAAAATTAAAAAAACATTTACCCTGTAATTTCTTATACGATGCACCGTTTCATCTATTGTTTAATGGTAAACTAACCTGATTAAAGTAAATCAAGCCAATCTTCCATAGGCCCTTAGATTCGTCAGTAAGAAATAGCCAGATCGGAACAGATATTTTCACGAGGCACTTCTGTCCCTGCCTCGGCAATATCTGACCTAAAATTTTCAAATCATCGCACTCGCGCCAAATTTATCGGCAGCAAATAAATATAAGCCGCCGATTCCATTACGAATCAACCAGAAAATTCATAATTAATCAATATATGGTGGCAAAAAAAATTTTGTAGAATTTTTTTGCCACCAGCGGCCTAGTGGGAAAAAATTAAATAGTCATATACCATTTATAAGTTCAACATCACAATCAATTATGGCCGCTCCTTGATTGTGATGTTGAACTTATAAATGGTCTATGACTATTTAATTTTTTCCCACTAGGCCGCTGGTGGCAAAAAAATTCTACAAAATTTTTTTTGCCACCCTATATTGATTAATTATGAATTTTCTGGTTGATTCCGTAATGGAATCGGCGGCTTATATTTATTTGCTGCCGATAAATTTGGCGCGAGTGCGATGATTTGAAAATTTTAGGTCAGATATTGCCGAGGCAGGGACAGAAGTGCCTCGTGAAAATATCTGTTCCGATCTGGCTATTTCTTACTGACGAATCTAAGGGCCTATGGAAGATTGGCTTGATTTAATTTAATCAGGTTAGTTTACCATTAAACAATAGATGAAACGGTGCATCGTATAAGAAATTACAGGGTAAATGTTTTTTTAATTTTCTCCTGGTTTACGGAATTAATGTTATTTTGCGGTTGAAGCTTTGGCTGTTATTTCTAGTGGGTGAATGGCCTATTATGGCCGTTCCTTGATTGTGATGTTGAACTTATAAATGGTCTATGACTATTTAATTTTTTCCCACTAGGCCGCTGGTGGCAAAAAAATTCTACAAAATTTTTTTTGCCACCCTATATTGATTAATTATGAATTTTCTGGTTGATTCCGTAATGGAATCGGCGGCTTATATTTATTTGCTGCCGATAAATTTGGCGCGAGTGCGATGATTTGAAAATTTTAGGTCAGATATTGCCGAGGCAGGGACAGAAGTGCCTCGTGAAAATATCTGTTCCGATCTGGCTATTTCTTACTGACGAATCTAAGGGCCTATGGAAGATTGGCTTGATTTAATTTAATCAGGTTAGTTTACCATTAAACAATAGATGAAACGGTGCATCGTATAAGAAATTACAGGGTAAATGTTTTTTTAATTTTCTCCTGGTTTACGGAATTAATGTTATTTTGCGGTTGAAGCTTTGGCTGTTATTTCTAGTGGGTGAATGGCCTATTATGGCCGTTCCTTGATTGTGATGTTGAACTTATAAATGGTCTATGACTATTTAATTTTTTCCCACTAGGCCGCTGGTGGCAAAAAAATTCTACAAAATTTTTTTTGCCACCCTATATTGATTAATTATGAATTTTCTGGTTGATTCCGTAATGGAATCGGCGGCTTATATTTATTTGCTGCCGATAAATTTGGCGCGAGTGCGATGATTTGAAAATTTTAGGTCAGATATTGCCGAGGCAGGGACAGAAGTGCCTCGTGAAAATATCTGTTCCGATCTGGCTATTTCTTACTGACGAATCTAAGGGCCTATGGAAGATTGGCTTGATTTAATTTAATCAGGTTAGTTTACCATTAAACAATAGATGAAACGGTGCATCGTATAAGAAATTACAGGGTAAATGTTTTTTTAATTTTCTCCTGGTTTACGGAATTAATGTTATTTTGCGGTTGAAGCTTTGGCTGTTATTTCTAGTGGGTGAATGGCCTATTATGGCCGTTCCTTGATTGTGATGTTGAACTTATAAATGGTCTATGACTATTTAATTTTTTCCCACTAGGCGCTGGTGGCAAAAAAATTCTACAAAATTTTTTTTGCCACCCTATATTGATTAATTATGAATTTTCTGGTTGATTCCGTAATGGAATCGGCGGCTTATATTTATTTGCTGCCGATAAATTGGCGCGAGTGCGATGATTTGAAAATTTTAGGTCAGATATTGCCGAGGCAGGGACAGAAGTGCCTCGTGAAAATATCTGTTCCGATCTGGCTATTTCTTACTGACGAATCTAAGGGCCTATGGAAGATTGGCTTGATTTAATTTAATCTGGTTAGTTTACCATTAAACAATAGATGAAACGGTGCATCGTATAAGAAATTACAGGGTAAATGTTTTTTTAATTTTCTCCAGGTTTACGGAATTAATGTTATTTTGCAGTTGAAGCTTTGGCTGTTATTTCTAGTGGGTGAATGGCCTATTATGGCCGTTCCTTGATTGTGATGTTGAACTTATAAATGGTCTATGACTATTTAATTTTTTCCCACTAGGCCGCTGGTGGCAAAAAAATTCTACAAAATTTTTTTTGCCACCCTATATTGATTAATTATGAATTTTCTGGTTGATTCCGTAATGGAATCGGCGGCTTATATTTATTTGCTGCCGATAAATTTGGCGCGAGTGCGATGATTTGAAAATTTTAGGTCAGATATTGCCGAGGCAGGGACAGAAGTGCCTCGTGAAAATATCTGTTCCGATCTGGCTATTTCTTACTGACGAATCTAAGGGCCTATGGAAGATTGGCTTGATTTAATTAATCAGGTTAGTTTACCATTAAACAATAGATGAAACGGTGCATCGTATAAGAAATTACAGGGTAAATGTTTTTTTAATTTTCTCCTGGTTTACGGAATTAATGTTATTTTGCGGTTGAAGCTTTGGCTGCTATTTCTAGTGGGTGAATGGCCTATTATGGCCGTTCCTTGATTGTGATGTTGAACTTATAAATGGTCTATGACTATTTAATTTTTTCCCACTAGGCCGCTGGTGGCAAAAAAATTCTACAAAATTTTTTTTGCCACCCTATATTGATTAATTATGAATTTTCTGGTTGATTCCGTAATGGAATCGGCGGCTTATATTTATTTGCTGCCGATAAATTTGGCGCGAGTGCGATGATTTGAAAATTTTAGGTCAGATATTGCCGAGGCAGGGACAGAAGTGCCTCGTGAAAATATCTGTTCCGATCTGGCTATTTCTTACTGACGAATCTAAGGGCCTATGGAAGATTGGCTTGATTTAATTTAATCAGGTTAGTTTACCATTAAACAATAGATGAAACGGTGCATCGTATAAGAAATTACAGGGTAAATGTTTTTTTAATTTTCTCCTGGTTTACGGAATTAATGTTATTTTGCGGTTGAAGCTTTGGCTGCTATTTCTAGTGGGTGAGTGGCCTATTATGGCCGTTCCTTGATTGTGATGATATATACATATATATATATATATATATATATATATATATATATATATATATATAATATATATATATATATATTATATATATATATATATGTATATATATAGGGGAGAAAGAGAACGGGTGTGAAATAAAGAGTGTGAGGAAAAATAAAATAATAGTCCTATAAAATTTAAAAGTTTAATTTTTTAAATCGAAAACCGTCAGCTAAATTGTGAGTAGCAGATGGCAATGTCCTAAAAACTACCACCCTCAGCTTACAGAACGGCCTCAAGTCGGCTTCGGAATTTCGCAGACAGTGCGACAGGTATCCTTCTCAAATACGCCCTACACATTATAATGCGTGTGATACAATCGGGGAAATAGGATGTCCAGAAATTTAGGCCGGTGAAGTCGTAGAGATTCCCGGACACATGATTTTTTCTGGAGGTCTATTAAAGAGCCGAATCCTCGTGTCACACATATGGGCTTTCAATAGCCACCATCTCACCAGTAACAGTTTTGCTATAGACATCAGCAGCTTCATGTAGCCGTCGACTGAAAGCACACACAAAGGCGATCAAAATTTGCGAAACTTAATTTTCATGATGACTAAGTCACGTCTTATAAACTTTGAATTGGTCACGAAGCATTAAGCAGCGGACATAATGTCAGCATTTTGATAGCCGGCGCTAATACTTAACATACCGTTCAAACTTTTCCAATATTTAAATGTTATGAATTCCATCATATCTGCTAATATCTTCTAATATCTTTCTATGCTGTTGAACTCTTCATCAATACATCTAACTCTTTCTGAAAAGAGAAAGGAGGGGGTTATAACATGTGAAATGTAGCCCAAACACACTTTACTTTTCTATTTATTTTCAATTCTTACATCAGCCGACTTAGAATGCATATGGCCCATTTTGATTTAAAACCAATGAGCATCACCTGCTGACTTATTTTCAAAGACTTTACTGCAGAATTACAATAAGTAATCAGTTAAAATATCACCCACTAATTCTAGGACGAGTTCTATGCATTTCCTTTCTGGTTGTCTGCACTACAGTTACTTGGAAGCCTACATAAGAATAAGCCTTCTAGTGTTTCTGTTTCGAAATGCATCAAAATTGTTATATGTAACAATAATTAAACCTGGTGTACTTTCAATGATACACACTTTATTTTACTATTTTCGCTAACGATTCCATTTTATTCTTCCTTTTAAACCAAGGCGCTTCAAAAGACATATGCAAATTATAGCATAGATGTATACAAATTTTTATATAAATTTTAATTTATATAAATTATTTTATGTATTGACTTAAGTCTCTCTTTGTTTGATTTACATAATAGTGGTTTTGTCTCTAATATAATATAATATAATATTTTACTATAAAATTGGATTCAATCCTAAATCTGATTTTTCCCTGTAAATTTGGATTTATTCCCTAATATTTATTATTATTATATATATATATATATTATATATATATATATATATATATATATATATATATGTATGTATTTATATATGTATATATATCAGGTTAACTCTGGTGTCCTCCCACTTAAGTTTCTCATTACACATTAACAAAACAAGGAAACAATGATACATGTCAATGATACAAGCAATGAATCATGCTTTGTTTGCAATAGATATGATGGAAAATAGATCAGTAGTAACATTCTAAATTTCCATGAATTTATTTAAGAACAGATTTAGAGTTGCATTCCACGAGCTTTTTAGTCATTTTTAGGAGAGGCAGCCACAATTGCCCTATATCATTGTAAGTTTCCTATAGCATTAATATATATCTTATAATGTGACATGCACACATTTCTTATTCTAGATGGAAGGAGAATGTTTGGACAGCATTTGAACATCCCTATTACTGATTGTCACATCTGACATGTTTCCAGAATGCAATCGGGACATGAAAACAATTTGGAAGTCCGATACACAGTAAGAGTTTGTTTGTTTTTTTAACTTGGCGAACACTTTACAGAAACACATGGAGCGCTCCAGACCGCTTATGTATTAACTTTCATGAACCGAGAAACTGTTTTTCGCTGGCACAAGAGGTCATGAAAAGCAGGTCCACCAGGAATCTTATGATGGATCACTTCTTTGGCAGTAAAGGAATCATCTACATCCACTGGATTCCGTCTAGCCAAGCAACCAACAAGGAATTTCTTTTGGGATTTGAGGAAGTTCAGGGAGATATTTCATCGAAACAGTCCACAGAAACTGCACCAGAACAATGCGCCAGTACAAAATTCCGTTTGGTAACCAACTACTTAACTGAGATGAGCAGGAAAATACTCCCTTCCTATCGCTCTACACCATTTGGTCCCTATGATGTCAGGATGTTCGCCAGACTCACGGTGAAGATGACAGAGACTGTTTCAAGGATCCTGGATAGCTTCAATTTGGAGGACTTTCAGGACGTAGCTGGAACGCTGCAACTATTGCAATGACGTCAGTGAAGCCTACTTTCAAGAGCATTGGAGTATTTAAACACTTTGAAATTAATAAAAGCCTGTCCTGAAAAAGGAATGTCTAGACTTCTGGAATGCACCTTGTACCCTCTGTTTTGAACATTATCAGTAAGGTGTCCTTATTCTCACCAGGATATCAGGTTACAACAAGGAATATAGGGAAAAAAAACGATTCAAGTGTTAAAGATTCAATATAGAGTAAAAGCTACAACGTGATTATTAACAATACATTCTGCTAACACTGGGGCAGGGATAGCCTTAGCAAATAGTCCATATGGGGATTGAACCATATATATACATATCATAGCTGATTCATTTTCTCTTTTCGTTTCAGGGATTTTAACGCACAAATATCATTGGTATAAAATTTAAGCAAATCAATGTGTGAATTAATGAAACCGTTTTTATTTTTCAGGTGTTATTTGGATGATGTGAAAAATTCGAAACAATTGTTGCCTGCATGTATGTGTACATATGCATTATATATACTCTTTTTACCTATGATATAAATCTCTGATATTCTTGATTTGATATTCTTTATTTTTACAAAAACGAAAATGTATGAAATATCAAAAGAGAAATTGTCGAAGTGTGTATATTTGAAGATGCACTTACAGTGTCTTTAAAATCATTGAGGCTTTCCAAAAATAATGGCAAAAATAAATCCTGCGTGTAAAGAAAAACTCGCAGAGGGATGGTAGAATAGCGAAACTTATATCTAAAAGCTTCGAGGTACGGCTCCAAACTTCACAGCAGATATAAAGCACCACATCACAAACCTATATACAAACAAAACCTTTCGTCATATTCTCCCTAGAGCTAGTTACTTTGAGAGAGCTACAATTACTAAACATCTTTTCTCACTCCCCTAGCAAAACTAATAGACAATAAAAAGTGTGTCTAGACGATTACAAGTGGCCGATGACGCGCGTAATAACCAAATCTCTGAAAAATCATTACTAGCGCATTTACCTTTACGCGGTGTATTTATGGATGGAAACATGAAGGCATTCAATCCTGAATGCTTTGCTCCTGCCGTGAAATAGGGAGGCAAATCTACGATGATTTGATTATTTATATGAAGTTTTTCTGATCATGTCTATCTTTTATCAAACTTTGTTTCCTGGTATATATATAGCGCCATCTCCTAGGATACTAATGTTGCTATTCACGGGACTAATGCTTTTAAAACTGGTATCAAATGCAGAAATGTGAGGTAGTGGAAGTCTGCTGGTCCCAGCAATCAGTAATTCTCAATATAGCAAGAAATTATAGTGCATTTTGAATCAGCAGCTGAGAAGCCACTTAGCTTCTCCTTTGACGTAAAAGACATTTTAATTGATGAAGGTAACTAAGTTCCGATAACCACAGGTAAGAACCAATTCGAGTGAATTCATCGCTATATTATAGCTGTGATTGAGGCCAATATTGTGGCCAACTTTTTTCTATCTTTTATCACTATATGTAACTGTATGTCTCTTAGTACTCTGTGTGCGCAATCGTGGGTATGCATGTGTGGATGAATCTTTTGGAGGAAAATCTCTGGTGAGCCTGGCAATAAAACATGAGAAATTAAGTGCATATTTAAGAGTTGTAATGTACCAGCAGAAAAAGCGTGTGAAAGCAAGGCCAAGACGTACACATCAGTGTTAGTGTCATCCATACTTTCACTCAAATGAGAAGTTTATTCAATCCCTTGATACCAAAGGTCACAGTTTCAACATGCAACCTCCAGGTAGTACATATTGGGCGATAATTATTTTGCTTTTGTAGTTGCTGTATTGTCTTGGTATGAGTTACTGGATATCAATGATAATTCTCTTCGATTTTTAATCATGCTTTCATGTGGAAAATTATCGTTTATCGCCCTCGGATTATTTGTGGAATTGACTTGTACGTTAGTTAGTTTTGGTATTCTTGTTATTTTTATTAAATTTGGAACGTATTCTATTTTCCCTTTTCACTAATCATTAATTTTGTTTGTATTTTTGCAACCATACTTTTTAATTCTCGCATTTTATTGGATTGGGTTTCTTCTCTCTCTCTCCCTCTATTTTTTCTATAGATCTATTAATTTTCACCTACTTTTCTGTTCGTTCGAAGGTCTCTGGAAAACTTTCTCTTTCTAATTGATTTCCAATACGCTTGATTTTTTTTTTATTTAATTCTCATCTTATACACTTAGTACATTTTCCTGTAAACTTCATTTTCCACATGAAGTTTATTCCATTCATTAAACGTAATTTGTGTATTGGAATGTTCTGAGGTTATTAAACATTTGCAGAGTTTGTAACTTGATTCTTTGTCCATTTTTGTTTCTAATTTTTCTCATTAAAAACGATTTTGTGAGGATTGACTTTTTTTTTCAATATTGCCTCAGTTCCCCTTGCATTAATACATACAGGGAATTTTGATCATGTCAGTGACCTTCTGATCTTATATTGTTTATTTGCATATTTAAATGTTTCTGAAAAAAACAAGACACTTCATACAGTGAAAATATTTTTTTTAATGGTTTTCTTCAGTGTTGTTAATTTAAAATAAAAGAGAAACCGATGTGTTTATTCTCCAGCATTAGAGAGCAGTTGCCACAATTAATTCCAAAACAATTACATCTGAAGAGCGCAGGGTTACATAATCGGAGTGTTGATTAAAATTCCGATGAAGCCTTTGTACGAAACCGATTGATTAGATCGGCAGTAATAGGTATATAATACTGTACACTTTGTATAGTATACCATATCTACTGACAGATATGCGAACGCATTTTATTGACTTATGGATTCCTACACAGCTTACACATGCACACATACAACGCGCATACATACACACACACTCATATATATATATATATATATATATATATATATATATATATATGAAGAGAGAGAGAGAGAGAGAGACAGACAGTCATTTAGACAGACAGACATTTAGATAGATAGGTAAATAGACAGATACATACATAGATAGACAGTTTGACAAATAGATAGATAGATAGAAAGATAGATAAATAATTGAGGCGAGGTTCTAATTATCAATATTCCACCATTGGCTGCATATCGTCAAACTCCCCCTCAACTCCCACTGGATCAATATCCCTTCCAAATATTTTATTTAACCTGTTATACCTCTCTTTATCTATTGCATTCACATTTTCCAAGGAAATATCCGTAGGCAAGTAAACCCTTATTACGGATTTAAACTTCGGTATGTTTTCTTTTATATTCCCCTTCTCTTGCGCATCTTCAGCTTCCATGTTTGTTTGATTTTTTTCTTTGCTCCACTCTTGGCGCCTTCCCTCGGTATTTATCCTCCTCCATATTAGTTATAGTCACTGCTTCACTTTTGTGCTGTTGTCTCCTTACACCATCCAAATCTTCCTCCTCCGCTAGTGTAGCTAATACACTTGCTACTGCCACCTCTTTCACAAGCCCCTCGTAAAGTTCCTTCTCCAACTGTTTTACAACCCCCTTCTCCACCTCCTTATCTCCTTTTTTTTCTTTTTCTGCCTCTGCGGCGGAGAGTTTACTCTTTCTTTTCTTTTTCGTATTTTAACCACTATGAACGCTTCCTTTCTTATTACCGTCATTTCAAACCATCTTGTACCGCTTCGTCCACCTCTTGCTCTTCAGACTATTCCATCTGTTGTTCTTCCTCTCTGTCTGTGCATATCGTCTTAATGTGTCGGCCTTTTTCCCCACATTGATAACATATACGAGGCCTGCCCTCCACTACTATTCTCAGCCTCACATCCTCTGTTAAATCTATTTCCTCCAGAATTTCGTTAATATCTTTCAAAATCGCTTGTATGGCCATCTCTATGCTATAACCCCACCAATATAACCATATGGTTCTCGTCACTTTCAGTATTTTCGCGTCATCCTCCATGTTGAATATTATCACTGCTACCACCCATGTTTCATTTATATCCGGGGGTTCTTTTCCTACTCTCACCCTGGCCAAACGCTTGCCACAGTACGATGGCAAAAGTACCCATTCATCCGTCTTTTTGGCTACAGGGGATTACTGTATCGCTTCGTCTTCAGTCGCGAATCGCACATCGCACATCCACTATGCTATACGTTCTTCCTCTCGTGATGTATGTCGTGACCTTTTTAATTTCTTTCAAGCATTCTTTAACAACTTCGATATTTTCGATTTCGCTTTCCTATCTTCCCCTCACGAAGGTTCTACCTTCCCCTCACGAATCTCTAAAGCATCAGAATCCACTCCAATGCCTGTTTCTGCCGCATAACTGTGGCTGGTACGTGTTCCATAACTCTCATAAATGGGAAGGAAACAATCACAGTTTTAAAATTTCGTATGCAAAGAACAGCAACAGTAATTTCAACAATTCAACAAATAGGTTCACCATTACGGGATACCTTCATCAGACAAATAACAATACTACTCACGTCTAACAGGAATCAAAAATGATTGAACAGAATAGAAAAAAAAACAGCGGCGAGTACTAATTCTTTTATTAAGTACTTAGGCTCTTACACAGGGGGGACAGCACAAGGACAGTCAAAACACCAAAGTGGGGACAAAACCATAGAACGAATGAATAATGAGAAAAATGTTATATAAAAATGAAATGTCTGCCTGAGCAACACTATCATGCAGTAAAATTTGATCATTTTTATGCACAGTTTATAATATTTTCTTTTTTTCCTTTGTCTTTGTTTCTATTATCATGGTTTTACTTGTTTTAATGTCTCCTAAATTGTTCCAGCTCTCTCTATTCCGCCACTGGTGACAGTTCGTGAAACTCCACCGCAACTCCCGGCGAATGAATCTCCCCTCTATACATTTCCTTTAACCTGTTACATCTATCTTTATCAATTACGATGGCCTTCACACTTTCCGGGTAAATATCATTAGACAACTTAAACTTTATATAAGACTTGAACTGCTTTATCTTTCTTTCCCTTGCTGTGTCCTTAGTACATATAACGAAATTCCAGCTGTGCATTTTCGCCTTTCGCCCTTGTTTTCCTTTTCTCTGCCCCTCTCTTGACACATTCCCTCTGTCCTTATCCTCCTCCATTTTGGTTATCATTGCTGTTTCTCTTTCATGCTGTTATCTTCTATACCGCCTAAAACTTCTTCTTTCTCCCCAGTTATAGCTATTCCCCTTCGTACTGTCTCCTGCTCCTCAGACTGTTTCATCTGCTTCTTCTCCCCTCTCTCTGGGGGCTACCCGCCTTCATATGACTCTTTTCTCCACACAGGCAGCACATGGGAGGTCCACCCTCCACCACCACTCTCAGCCTCACATCCTCGGCAAAACCACCTTCTCCGCAATCCTGTCCAGCTCACTTAAACCTGCCTGCACGGCAATCTCTATTCCATAATCCCAACAATTCAACTCTCTGGTCCTCGTCACTCTCAGCACTCTTGTATTCTCCCCCATGTTGAACATCATCGCTGCCACCAACCATGTTTCATTTATTTCTGGTGGCACCTATCCCACTCCAATCACAGCAACACGCTTGCCACAGTATGTTGCCAAATGTACCCATTCCGCCGTTTTTATGGCTTCAGTGGAGTGCGTCATCGTTTTGTCCTCCGTCGCGAATCACACCTCCTCCGCGCTATACTTCCTTCCTTGTGAGATAAAGGTGGTGAATCTTTTAATTTCTTTCAAGCACTCCTCAATATCTTCAACGATTGCTATTTCCATTTCCTTGGATGACACCTTCAGTGTATTAATTATAATAGTTCTTTCTGTCACACCGTTCGTTAGTTCCAATGGTGGCGTCAGTTTCAAAGTATTGCCTTCCTTTTTCAACAAATTTTCACACTCTTTCAGCTTCCTCAGTTCCACCTTCACCTCACGAACCTCCAAAGCTTCAGAGTCCACTCTGGCCCTTTGCTGGTACTTTTTCCATCTCCCCCATAAATGGAACTAAAACAAACACAATTCAACAATATCGTATGCAAACAACAGTAACAGTCATTTCAACAATGAATAATTGTAGGTACAGCCACGAAGGGAGACCTTCAACAAATAATTAACAATGTGACTCACGTCTAACGGGGATCAAAATGAAGAAACGGAAAAGAAAAGGAGCGGTGACTACTCATCCGGCATTTCACTCTGTTCTTATTTATCGTAATCGGTCAGTTCACATTCAGACACGCGGTGTTGTTGAGGAATCTCCCATAGCACTACATATGCATAATCTGAACAATACCATTGTTTACGTGAATCCCGATGGTTTAAACTTAAATATATGCAGAATAAATATACAGTATTTATAATATAGTATAATTTGTATAATTTCAAGTAAACTTAGGTGAGAAAACAAACTCAACTATAACCAGTGTGGTGCAAATTGCCAACAATGATGAATATTGGAGACACTACATACACATCATTGTTCAGGTCGTCATTTTTGGCTTAATGAAAAATAAATCATATGATTTATTTAATTAAAAATGTCCTCAAACGATAGATTAATAAATTTAAAATATGTAATTAATTGTATACAAATTTGTTCAATGACGTCAAGTGCTTCTATTCTTTATTGGTAAATTGTCCATCTCAAATTTAAAAGAAACATATACACACACAAAATACATACAGATGCGCCACAAACACACATGCCACAGACACACACGCCACAAACGCACATTCCATAAACATACATTCCACAAACAGACACGCCAAAAACACACATTCCACAATCACACACGCCACGCCACAAACACACACGCGAGAAACACATACACCCGCAGACACACCAGGCACATACACACCACAGACACACATTCCACAAACACACAAGCCACAAACACTCTCCACAAACACACTGACATACAGATGCGCTATGTTCCTATGCATCAAAGTACCTTCGCCCAAGGTTCATGGAAATTACACTGATGTTGGACACACCCTACACAATGCTCGTATAGCAATCAGACAACAGTAAGAATTGTAATATAATAGAAGAGCTTAAATAAAATGACGAATGTGTTGTTCTTTTCTGAAAGCAAATCAAGTTTGGTGCGATGGGAAGTATCTGAACATTTCAAAATTCATTATATAATAGAGTTGAAATCGTTAAGGGGATTTCGTTATCATGCTACAATATCCACATTTTGTGCACCAAAACGTGCAATATTTTATGTGTACCCGAATGAAGAAATTGTAAATGCGATAAGATGATATATTGCTGAGTTGGAAAACCTTATTCGATTAGCCGTCCATCATCGAAAATGTGAATTCCTTTTTCTGCGAGAATGTACTTCATTTTGTGTTGTTTTACTATTTGAAGACATCTGTTTGCGAAAGATCGAAAGCTATAGGATAGTCATTATGTGGATTCTATTTGATTAGCTTTAGAGAAGTAAAAATAGGGATAAAATAAATGTTATGATATACTATAACTACACTATAGGTGCAAGTGTAGATATGTGCAATAATGCGGGTTTCTGTGTACGCATCTATGGTAACTCCTAACATTCCGACAACAGGATCAATACGATAAAAACAAGATTTAAAGATAGATACTCTTAAGATAGAATCATTGAAACCTTAAAGATGGCGCTCGACCAGACTTGCAGTCAAATGAGTGAAACCACAAAGAATAAAAAATAGAAAACCAACATTAATAGCATTACTATGAAAGCTACGTTTTATTAATACATACGTTATTTTACAAGAAGCTTCAGCTGTTATGGAAGTGCATATCATTGAATTAAATTCAAAATTATAAAAGAAGTACAATCAGTTTGGTGTGTGTTAAATAATTCTTAAAGGCAACGATTTGGTGATCTGACCGATCAACAGAATATGTTTTCTTTTTCTTTCATATATATTGAAGATTACTCGGAAGATTGTTTCTAAGTGTTATAGGTATTAAGGAACATAACAGCTTTTGCTCTCACCGTGCGATATGCTATAAACATAGGTAATAATACTGTGAAGAATTTTCCAGTTGTGATTCATTCCTGAAAGTGAAAAGAAGTTGAAAAACGCGTAAAAAGTTAATACAAAATAAACCTAAAGTTCTTGTGACACAGTGTATATGAAAATTCATATTATTTTCAATTATAAATAGTTGTTCTAAATTTTGGCACAAGGACAGCAAATTTAGTCGATTATATCAACCCCAGCTGATACATATTTTATCAGTATTTTGCATTACAGCATTTTACTAAAAATGATGTAATGCAAAGTCCACACCGGCAGGATTTCCAACATAAAAAGGGATTAAACACCACTAAGCACTTTACCCGGCATGCTAACGATTCTGCCAACAACCGCCATCAATTATAAATTATTACTTTTATAACTGCCGCGTAAATAATGGCATTCTTAGTTCTTCTTACTCTGTGCATGAATATATACGTTATCATAAGTACATTTGGAAATGTCACTTATCAAATTACAAGGAGCATATGTGTCCACCTTGCCTGGGAGCTAGCTTAATAGAACGGGCGTATTCTATATTACAGCTACTGATATGCGATTCCATGTAAAATTACTTACATAAAGTTATGTGTGCAGCGGTCCACTGATATTTAGTATTGTTGCATTTCTTTGTTTTGCTTTTGTTGAGTTTTCAGCATAACGATTCGATAAGTGGAAATGTAATTTAAGCGGTAGTTCGCTACCGCTATACGAGCATTGTGTAGGGTGTGTCCAACATCAGTGTAATTTCCATGAACCTTGGGCGCAGGTACTTTGATGCATAGGAACATAGCGCATGTGTCTGTGGTGTGTATGTGCCTGGTGTGTCTGCGGGTGTGTGTGTTTCTCGCGTGTGTGATTGTGGAATGTGTGTTTTTTGCGTGTCTGTTTGTGGAATCTATGTTTATGGAATGTGTGTTTGTGGCATGTGTCTATGGCGTGTGTTTTTCTAAACGCGTTATATACAGACAATTCTAGCAATAATGATATATATTATTCTTTCTACTTCATAACAGTAAATTGTGATTTCAGCTAGAAATACATGGATAATTAAGACATTCGTTTTCAGAATGATTCTTCTACCTGCAGTTCATTCCAGAAACCGTTCAGAGTGTAACTTCAGAGTCTAACACTCATGTCACATTCTTATTTAGAATCCAATTGCAACTGTTGCTATTAGTCTAATAAATAGCAAATAAGGTGTCCTGTAAAAACTTAATTCTTGTCAAATTATCAATTTCTAAAAACTTGAGTGATGAGTGCTTACCAATTTGCAGCTTTTGTCAGGTTAGTGGAAAAAAATATCCTCCGAAGTGTGAGAAAAATATTTGAAATATATTACCAGGGTAAAAATAAACGATGATTTCTTGGGTGTCGTAAAATCTTCGTGTACGTGACGAAACAAATTTGATAGCATTTTCAAATTTTGGAAATTTCTACAAGAGGAGACTGATCTGTTACGGAGAAATTATTCAATTAATGTGTCTACTAAAGTAGACACATTGCATAACGTATCTAATTATAACTTTTCTATCTCATATTCTACATAATTATCTTCTATATAACTTGAATATTTCATTCATAATATAAATGTTTTAAAATAATGAGAATCACTGGCTTTGTAATGAAGAGAGAATACTAAACTGCAGTGCGAATCATTTAAAATGCGCAAGGCTTAACTATTTTTATAATACTGAAGCACTTGTAAGCGCTTCGAATGGTATAACTTTATTTGCACTGCCTGTTAAAATTGAATGAGAAATGCTTACAGCTCGAGTAGCATCAGTATGCGAAACACTTTGCCAGTTATACATATTGAGTGTATGTAGCAATGACTCACAGGGATAATGTTAATCATTGCAAATTAAACAGAAAAAGAAAGTTTATTGTAAATGAAAGGAACTGAATTTCATTTCTATACACACAAACATACAAGCACACCTCTATATGAGAGATATATTTATTAAAAACAAGAAGACGCATGCCACATAACATAATTGTTTTAGATTAATATTTAAGAAATAAACGGGAAATTATAACTTTTTAAACGTCATTTTTCATCAGTGGGAAAATGCAAAGAAAGGAGGAAGTGTCCCAGGGAAATGTTCTTTCGTGAAATGGAATTAGGTAGTGGGGTAAGACGGGTGCATGTGTTAGCAGGTATCCAAATATACGTTTCATCTGGATTAGGCATAGTGGGAAGCGTGTTATGTACATTGTTTATGGATACGCGTAGGAGTGATTGTGTGGTATGTAGCTTGCTTACCGACCACATGGTTCCGGTTTCAGTCCAACTGCGTGGACCCTTGGGCAAGTGTCTTCTACTATAGCCTCGGGCCGACTAAAGCCTTGTGAGTTAATTTGGTAGAAGGGAACGGAAAGAACCCCGTCATAAATATGTGTGTGTGTATGTTTGTTTGTGTTTGTCTCCCCAAATCGCTTGACAACAGATGCTGGTGTGTTTATGTCCCCGTAACATAGCGGTTCGGGTAAAGACCGATAAAATAAGTACTAGGCTTACAAAGAATAAATCCTGGGGTGGATTTGCTCGACTAAAGGCGGCGTTCCAATGACTGAAACAAGTAAAAGAGTTAAAAGAGTAAGTCAAGGAATGTAGAAAGTTACATGGCTGCAGGTAGAGTGGTGTGGATGGCAGGGGTTCGAAGCGTTAGAGTTTCTTAGTGATCGTCTTTTGTGTGTGAGTGAGTATGTGTGTGTGCGTGCGCGCAGAATACGTAGGAATACTTTAGTGAGAAGATGGATGCTGGTAAAGAATAGGTTGTTGGCAAAGAATAAGATGAAAGTTGGAGGAAGTATGATTACAAGAAAATAATGAGGCAATTTTAGTTATTTTTTCTGTGACAGAGGAACATGGAAGGCACATGAAAGAGTATAAAGCATAAGAAGGAACAGTGAAAAGCGAGTAGAGAAGTGGAATTCAAGGAAAGTTTTGAGAAGAGGTAAATGACAGAACCGATAGAAACGTTATTCAGAATAAAGAGGACAAATTGAATTATAATAAAACACATAGAAAAATTGAGAAGTTTTGTCAGCACATAAATTTGAAACAACACACTAAAACAGTAGATAGACTTACTAAAACATTAGATATATGCGTGGTCACATGTCTAAAACACATTCTCATTAGAGATCAATTTCTTTTAAATCTCAATATATATGTGATGCGTGCTGTAGCAAAAATACCGAATGTATGAAACATATAATAAGTGTCTCAACGTATTGCAAATTCAAATAAGAAAGAATAAATGAAACTCTGATCAACATGATCGTAGTACATTTTCAGTTCAAATGTCACCAGCATCAGCTTATTAATTGTCTACTCACACCTTTAAAATATTTCGTAGATAAACGATTGTTTTGGTATTCTTCGGCGTAAAACAGATTTTCTTTGTAAATCAAGAATATGAAATAATGTCTTATGATCTATTTTCTCAACAATTTCAACAAGCGGTAATTGCATATTATACGAATGAAATGATATGATTTCGACTTCCAGTTTTGTAGAAAGTGCATATGAAATACATTTAAATAATTTAAAACACGATGGGCATCACTGATGCCTGCTTTCCAAATATGTAAGATATTGTGCCTTCTCAAAACAAACATATATTCATTAATGTTGTCGAAATAAGCAAATTCATAACAGCTCAAAGCTTAGAGCTGTGTTCGTTTAATTCGTTGACCTCTAATTCTTTTAAATTCATTCTTTTTACTTCATTGTTATATTCTCTTTCTTTCTGTTTTATTTTGGTTTTAAGGATATGAACTGCAATTTATTTTAAGTCGTATATAGTTTTAAAATACGACAGATGAGCACTTTCTGATAATACTATATACAATTCTCATTGAGAAGTACCAAGTAAAACTTAATCTGCAAAGCGTAAGCTTATATATATATATATATATATATATATATATATAAGACTGTCTCAATATTTTTAGTGACGCTTAGACGAAATGTACAGTTGATGCACATCTTGCGAGTTTCCTATGATTTTTCTATTACTATGATTTTGAAACGGTCTTCCATTGTGGACACGAATATTTAACATGAGAGATAGTCTTTCCAAATCTTGACTAGCAGCAGAAATGACTGGAAACATACCCCTATTTTGTCATTAATACCAAGAGTCTGACAAAGCGAAGATGATACAGAGTAAGAGGAATATATAAATTTTTGACAAAAGTATTTTGTCTACTTTATGATACGTTAGAAAATATTTTCGATAACAATTTAGAGTTTTTAATATTTTGTTTAAATGGGGTTTCTGAGACACCAACACTATTTCTTGATCGATTTGATTGTTGTGGAATTTCTGGAGTTGAATTAGTGGTCGATCCAGTCTAGTGAGAATGCAGTGTACACACAATTACTGACTCGACAGTAGAACATTCGATGACAAATGTCACAATTAAAAAGGTATATTAGATATACATGGGATCCCGAGAATTATTACCCAATAGTTATTTTCTGTTTCAGAAAAGAAAACAATGTTTGTAAGAAAGACAATAATTATAAGAGAAACTTTCACTCCAGATGCAGGCGGCAATAAATGAACAGAAAAGATCCATAACGTTGGGTGTATACTTTTGGTTACTGTTGCACTGCTAACGTTTCTCTTGCCTTGAACTGTACGATCAACTGCTATAATATACTCCTTTTCGCCGTGACTCTCTTAAAAATTGAAATCCCATTGATTTCATTTAGATTTTTTCCTCTACGTACATGTGATACTCAAAGCAAAACGTTATATCACATTGGTACTCATCGAAAGGATATTTTTCACTGTTAATCCTGCAGAAGGGTTTGAATATTTTGTCTATATATAAGTGGCTGATCCTATCGGTATTGTCAGTGGCTACTTTGAACAGATGAAAACAACCGACATTCCCCGTTACGATATTACATATTTATATGTTAGGATACGGAATTTCAGATAAGAAAACATTTGTAAGATTTATACCATAAACTGAATATTCCCTTTCAGATTAACGGCCATCCATTTTATGCTATCCTTGTTTATTGTAAGTGACATATTTACGCATTTGATATTCTCATCGTCATCAACAGGTATCTTTGTTTTATGATAAGTTTTGAATAAGTCGGGAGAAAAGCCGTTTTCTTATGGGGAAGCGCTTCCACATGACATAAACATTACAGCAATTATTCCACGATCATTTATTAAAAGGAAATATTCCGTTTTGTTATTTCGCATTATGTTAGAAGTTTGCAAATATATTACATTTTTCTATAGATTTCTCCTATATATTTGAAACATATAGGACATCTTGACAAACGATTTTTTAAAAGTATTCTAATAATAAAAATGGTATGAGTTACATATGTACTGACAATCTATATTCTGTCCAAATTAATAGATAAACGTCTAAATTAAAAGAGCTTCAATTGCTTTGCATTTCATAGGATTGTCTATGCTTATGTAATACAAACAAAAGAATATCATATATTTCAGCATGTCTTTTCATGAATGTTATCGTATATGATCAGGAATTTCAAATGTCTGTAGCATTTTAGATGACCTTCGAATATGTGAGATAATGTGTATGGTCTGCCTGCGTATGTAGAAGGTACGAAATTATTCGTTCTGAACCTTAATTCCCTTAATTACGTGTTCTTATGTCTCTTCCAGACTGTTGCAAACGTTTCCCCTTTGTTTCCTATGACTCTCCCTTTCTCTCTATGCACAAGCCAATACATAATATGTTTGAAGCATAAGCCTTAAATGTTTCGAAGATCGAATATAAATTTAACACTTGCAAACCATGAATAAATCTATATATATAAAACTGTAGTTGTGTGAGTATCTGTCCCCTTCGATTTAGATTCCTAACTACTCCCACATTTTGCGGTGCAGTTTAACCAAATTCGGGTATCTTATAGTCGTGATTCATACCGAGCCCGTCTGAGTATTAGCGCGCGTCTACAATGAGTCTACGATTTTAAAAATAATTTAACATCATTTTTTATTCCATTTTAATGCATAATTTTTCGTGTGTCGATGGCGGCGGAGTTGGTGTCCACGCTCAAACACCTGCACCTGTGTTTGCTTCTCCCCTTCTTCCCTCCCTCGTGAAGCTGTGGGGAAGGGAGTGTAAGGAAATCAACGTCGTAAAGCGTTGTCAAGGAGACCAGCGTTCTTTTAGAACAACGACTTAATGGCTTGAAGACACCAAAACAGAAATGGCTAAGAAAGCCCGAATTGGCATCTATAAGGGAAGTAACTCTCTAAAAATGCTTATATAGTTATTTCCCTTACAAACCCGAGCAACGCCGGGTGATACTGCTAGTACTACATAAAAAATATATCTTGTAATTGGTAATTATATTCTTTTCTTATGGACACTCCGACAATTTCCATTTTCATATATATATACATACATAAATACATACATATACATATATATATATATATATATATATATATATATATATATATATATATATATATATATATATATATATATATATATATATATTACAAACGTTAATCATTTTTATATTTGCTAACAAAATGGTTACTGAACAATTGGTGTTTTCAGTTGTGTATATTTTTGTTTGTTTTGTCTTCTCATGTGCCGTCTGATCAGAAAGGAAGATGTATTTGAGGAGATGACACGGATGGAATGGTTAAAACTCGTTATCGACAAATCTGCATAGAATATGCTGCTCATACTGATCTTGAAAAGAGTAGAATTAGGAAACATGCAGCGATGCAAATTGGTCTCCTACATGGTCTCACCCACGTGGAGGACCGCTCGTTGGGAAAGCATGTTTCTTGAATATTCCTTTCCTCTTTAGATAGAAAACACCGAAAAAAATTATATCATGATGAAAATGTCAGAGAATGTTACATACGTGAAAACATTATTCACACTAAGAAAAATATTAGAATGCATAAAAGGCAGTAAATAGAGGCTTAAACAAATCCTGTGTCGTTCAGAAGAAAAAGGAGAAGCAAACACAGATAAGTAAAATACTAAGAAGAAAGAGAAAAGGCTTAATACAACGCCAAAAGAATCCAGAATACCTTCCAGCAAATGTGGAGAAAGTGCATTTGGACGAAAAATCTGGGAAATGTGCATCAAGGGAAAGTGCATTCTATATATGTTTTAACTGGAGTATTTTGTATTCAGCCATTCTTTGGAACAATCTCATCCTCTGATCTGTGCATTACTTTCAGGTATACAGTATACATAAGAAAAAATCAAATGAACATTCATTTCATTTCTGTCACGAAAAATAATAGAAAAAAAAATGACCTGCGAATCGTTTCATTGTAGAGAAGTTGTTTGTTCCTTCTCGAGCCATGTCTGGCTCATAAGGGCCGGTTTTTCAGTTTCCTTGGCGTATATGTTCCCCACCTGGACGGGACGTCGGTCCGTCGCAGGTGAGCTGCAAGATGCCGGAGGAAAGAGTGAGAGAGAAAGTTGTGACGAAAGAGTCAGCAGAAGTTCGTCATTACCTTCTGCCGGAGCCCCGTGGAGCTTAGGTGTTTCGCTCATAAACACACACATCACCCGGTCTGAGAGTCGAATACGCGATCCCTCTACCGCGAGTCCGCTGCTCTAACCACTAGGCCATGTGTCTCCACAGAGAGGTCTACTATATGAAATAACTGTTTGGAAATGCAGAGAAAATATTTTCAGAAGACACGAAACCTTTGGAAATCACGAACTAGAGTTGTCTATAATGCACTACATGCATTTTTATGAGACAATGAGTGTGATTTATGTTATTTTACTGCATGAAATGTGATATTAGGTTGTTAATATCAACGAAACCTAAAATTGCCTGTGTAACCAATAAAGGGATTTAATCTAAAATTCACGTCACAGATGTAGTAAGTGCGACCGATGCGAAATCTAATGATTATAAAGGAAAGCTCCCAAATTCAGTGAAGAGGAGGATCGGCGTCCTAAAGGCAACGGCAGATAGAGTCGGAAAGCATTTCAGAATGGTCTTATTAAGAAAATTAAAAAACAAATTTAGAACTCAGTGCACACGCGCACACAAAAACTTATATCTGGGAAATGTAGTTATCAAAAGCAAAACTCAAGCAACACATGGTAAGGGGTGTTGAGAGTATCGTCCTTCATTTAAAATGCATAAAGTTTAATTTCTCTTTAGATTCCGTGTGAGCTAGGCTGAGAGACTTTTATATATATATACTGCCGAGAGACTTTTTGAACACCCTGTATATGAAAGGGTGTAACACATATAAACGGAGAGCGAAAACAGAACCAGGAATCGGATTGTAAGGTAAGTTGTGAGAGCAGGTTGAGGAGAGAGGTGAGAGAAATATTATAAAAAAATTGGAGGAGAAAATTTAATTAAAGAACACTACAAATATAACAATCAACTTTTAATCGTTTGTTAGTACACAATATAATATAAGACTGATAGCTACATGCGCTCACAAACTCAAACATATATATCCAAAACAGATTCTCATAACATCAAAA
This sequence comes from Octopus sinensis, assembly GCF_006345805.1. Classification (NCBI taxonomy): domain Eukaryota; kingdom Metazoa; phylum Mollusca; class Cephalopoda; order Octopoda; family Octopodidae; genus Octopus; species Octopus sinensis. The sequence continues at coordinate 13,344,860 of NC_043012.1, forward strand.
TTTCTGTAAGTACAATATTTTCCGTATATATATAAAAAATATCGAACATACAAAAGGTACGAAAACATATTTCAACATGAATAAAGAATAATTAAAATGGTGACCAACATGATCATATTACTATTGTAGCTCATATATCACCATCATTAGTATAAAATTAGTCTATCTGGCATTCATAAATCATTTCCAAGGAATAAGGTAGCATTTATTTTGACATTCCTCTTATTTTACTTTGTAAAGTAAGGTTACATTACGATGCCTTATAATCTATTTTCTCAGCAATTTGAATAAATAGTAATCGTATAGTATACGAACAGAACGAAATGATTTCGAATTCCAGTTTAACAGAATGTGCATATGAAATATTTTAAAAATCACAATAGATAACAATGATTTTGTATCTGATTTCTAAGCTTGAAAGATATTTAGCTTTTTCATGACAGATATATATGGCTTAATTTTGTCGAAATAAAGAATACTGACCTACTCTGAGCATAGACTTGTGTTCGTTAAATTAAGTTTACTTATACATTTTAATTGGCTTAATCTGTATTATTTTCGTTTTAAGGATATGAATTTTATTTTTTCAATTATTATACGTCGTATATATTTCCAAGATATAATAGATCAGCAATTATCTCTTTTGTCATAATACTGTATGAAATTCGTGTTGGAAAGTGAAAAGAAAAACTTACTATGGAAAGCGGAATTTTGTACATACATGAGATAGCGTCAATATTTAATAGCACTTATAGACGAAATACGGAATTAAAGCACATACAACTAGGTCTTTATGGTTTTACATTAGCATAGTTTGAAAAGACCCTGAAATTATTGTGAACTTTCTTCATCTTTGTCAGTATTAGTTGCTGACAAAGCAATTATGATATAGAACATGAGAAATATGACAATTATTGACAAAAATATTTTGTCTAGTTTCTGAGACGTTAGAAAATGTTTTTTATACGCAGTTTTCGTCTTTATCTTCATATTGTGCTCATCTGATATTTCTGAAACGCCAACACTGTTTCTTGATCTATTTGTTTCTTTTGCAAATTCTGGAGTTGAGTTATTGTTCGATCCAGTCTGGTGGGCATGCACTTTACATATAATTACTGACCCGACAGTAGAACAACCGCTGACAAATGTCAAAATTAAGAGATATATTAGATATGCAGATGGTTCCTCAGAATTATAACCCAATATTTTTTCAGTTTCAGAAAGAAAAACGATGTTTGTAAGAAAAACAGTGATTGCAAGTGAAATTTTCTCTCCAGAGTCAGCCGGTAGCAAATGGACAGAAAAGATCAAAAATGTTAACATAATTGGGGGTATAATTTTTGCTACTGTTGCACTGTTAAGACTTCTCTTACCATGAACTTTAAGGCCCACTGCTGTAGTATTCGTCCTTCCGATGTCAATCTCCTCAAACTTGAAATTCCATTGTTTTAATTTGGATTTGCATTCTATAGTGTACTCAAAACCGTTTATAGTTTCCTCCATATGCATCACATGCGCAAAGCAAACCAATATATCACATTCGTGCTCATCAAAAGGATATTTCTCAACGTTAATCCTGCAGTAAGATTTGAATATTTCATTTATATACAAGTGAATGTATCCGGCAGAATTTATAGTGACTGCCGTGGTCGGATCCATACGAAATCTACCCAATACGCTATTACATATTTGAATATTAGGGTACCATATGTTTCCTAATTCAACATATATGAGACTTTTCCCGTATGTTGATTCATCCCACTTGAGATTAGTGTCGCGCCATTTTATGCCGAGTATTAAATTACTTGCCAGTACACCTTGCTTGATGTCTAATTCAATAATGTTCTCTACAGAAAGTGAAACATTTACATGTACTAAGCCATCTTCCTTATTAGCCGGTTTCTTTGTTTTATCGTAATTACTGAATATCTCTTTTTCTAAAGGTTTATTTTGTGAAGAAGCACTTGCAAAGGAAATAAATATTAAGTCAATTATCAATTTCATGATGATCAATTTAAAGGCAATATTGGGTTTTATTATTATTTTTCTCAGTATATTTAAGTCTGTGCAAGTATTGCGTATTTCTATATATTTTTTCTGCATGTTTAAAACATATAGGAAATCGTTTTATGAAAAGTGTCCTAATAATAGAGATGATATAAGTTACGTATATACTGTCAATCTATTTTCTGTTCAAATTAATACACAAACGTCTAAAAAGAGTTCCAATTACTTTGCGTTTCATAGGATTGTCTGTGTTTATGTAATGCAAACAAACGAAGATCATATAATTCAGCTTGGCTTATCATGAACATTATCATATATCATCAGGTCTTCAAATGTCTTTACTATTTTGGATCGTTTTTGGATCTGTGTATTAGTGAAGATGGTCTGCATATATGTGTAGGTGTGCAGTAGGAAGTAGGAAATTATTCGTTCTAACCGTCAATGCCCTTAAATAGAGATTTTTTGGGCCTCATCCCCACTGCTATTCATGTCTTTTTCCTTCGTGTCTCTCTCTTCCTTTTTTAACCATGGGCCATTATATAATATTTTGAAGCACAGACTTTAAATGATCTGAAGATCGAATATGCATTTAATGCTTGAAAATGATTTTTTGGGCCTCATCCCCACTGCTATTCATGTCTTTTTCCTTCGTGTCTCTCTCTTCCTTTTTTAACCATGGGCCATTATATAATATTTTGAAGCACAGACTTTAAATGATCTGAAGATCGAATATGCATTTAATGCTTGAAAACTACAATTATATGTTGCAAAAGATATTTTCACTTAGTTATTGATAATACATCAAAAGAAAATATTTTGTTAGTAATTTAATGTATTATTAAAAATACATTAAATAGATTGATGTAAATAACTTTATTCTTTTGTTATACGTAGTGTGTTGTTTCAGGCGTCAAGTGTTAGTTTTCCCATAAGGTTAAACGTAAATGGACACTCCGAAATTTTCCACTTATAAATATATCTATATGGTAACTATTGAATATTATCGAATGGATACTGAACAATAGATGTTTTTAGGAGTGTATAGTTCATATCTTGACTTGTGATTATATGTTCTCTCATACCCACAGCTGTACGGGGAAAAGACATTGATCAAATGGAAAGTTAAAGTATGGTGATCAACAAATCGCCATTGCACTTTCTGCTCATGCCGATAATAAAACTGTCTTGATATTTGCTGATATAC
>NC_043012.1:13353070-13393070 GCF_006345805.1 Octopus sinensis
TGGCTATCGTTTCTGTCTCAATAAATGTGCATGTGTGTGTACGTATATATATATATAAGTATATATATATATATATATATATATATATATATATATAAAGCCATATGTATGTGCATGTGTGTGTTTGTGCGAGTACGTGTGTATATATAGAACGCAAAAAATCATAATATATGAAGAATACAAATAATAATCACCACGGTTATAATTTGCTGATTAGATATAAAAAATGTCAAATAATTCGTTGGTGGATAAACGGTAACAAGTCACATGGAGACATTACAATAATCCGCTTCTTCTCATCAGGTGAGGATTGGCATATGCAGCTCACAGAGTAGTTCATCCACACAAGGACACACACACGCTCACAAGTGCACACATACATGCACACACATGCACACACATACACACACATACACAACCCTCAACACCACAGCCACAACGTATGAAGCGTCTTTATAACTAAAAATCCAGAAAAACCGTGGATTTTTCTGTGAGGAATATATAAATAATATATTAGATGTAGGAGATTTATTTAGATATAGTTATAGGCTTAATATCCGTTGGATTACGTTTACCAACCTTTTCCATGAAAGAAATTACACATTGTAACCAGCATTATTTAATAGAATTTTGTGTTTAAAAATGTATGCCAATGAAGGAAGTTAGCTCATCAGGTCACATAAATATGGTTCGACCACTCTTTAAATTTAGAATGTGTGGAAGATCGGAATGGGTTTAAATTCTATGGATGTTGTGAGTAAAAGAAAAGTAACAAATAAAAGATGTACATCGTACCAAATAGAGCTTTAGGAAGCATAACGGTCAGAAAGAGAAAGATGAGCATGACTAGCAAGATGTGTTCAATCACCAGCAGAATATAGTCCTGTGTGAAATTTTGCTGCAAATTTTTTAGATATCATCCAAATGTGCCAAAACGAGGCGAAAATAATTGAAGGTTAAATGCACGTAAACGCAACTGAAGATGCTCTAATGTCCGTGATGATAGTAGAAGCGATTACATAACTATTAAATTTATAATCATATACATACATATTACATAACAAATTCAGCTCATAATGACTGCAGGCGTAAGGTGAGGTGATAGATAATGCTAAGCATAAACTGAAAATACAGATAAGTAATTAAAAAATGATAAAAATACGTAGATTTATCAGTTGAGTCAAACACATCTATTGCTGACGAAAAATAAATATTTTGAAGTAGTAATATCTGCATAAGATGACAGCCTATTCTTGGCGCTACAAGAGTCAGTGTGAATGTACACTTGGAATCTCGGTGGATTTATTGCAATAAGATCACAGGAAGTTCAGCCACTTCTCTACAGTTTTTACCGTAATACTTAATATCTTAAAGGAAGGCGGCTGGCTAATGAAGTAGAATTCTTCCTCTCCGCAGGTGAAAATGATCCAATATATAATAACGAAAATTCTCTTGAAATCTACCAATCAAACTACAGGAACTATAGTAGAATTGTGTTATCGAATATGTACGGTGTATTTACATATCGCATTATAACTCGTCCAATAACAATTCAATGATCATTTTATCAAATGTTCTAAAGTTTCATTTGTTATCAACTATCGTTTAAAAGCGATTGCCATTTCTCCCATTTTTCTTATTATTCGTATGGTCATGTTGACAAGTACTTAAACTGTGTGAATGTAAGTTAGCGAGCAATATGCTGCTTCTTTTATGACTACTGAAAACGTAACATTGACGTCAATGTGGCTATCGTTTCTGTCTCAATAAATGTGCATGTGTGTGTACGTATATATATATATAAGTATATATATATATATATATGTGTGTGTGTGTGTGTGTGTGTGTGTGTGTGTGTGTGTGTGTGTGTGTGTGTGTGTGTGTGTGTGTGTGTATGTGTGTGTGTGTGTGTGTGTGTATGTATATGCATGCATTCATACATACATACATGCACACTTGCATAATGCATACATATATACATACATACTTAAACGCACGCACATATATGAAATACCCATCTTTCACCGCTGAAAATCGTAGTTTTCATTTAGCATTACTCGTTAAGCTCTCACCATTTAAACATTCATGTTCGGAAATAAATTTAATATTCTAATGTTATTTTGTATTTATGAAAGTCCTGCAAGTTTTATTCAGTTCGTTTCAATTCATTTGTGTTATTTCATTTTATCTCATTTTGTGCCTCTTTTTAAAATATATGACTGGAGAAATGCCATATAACTATATTATAGATATCTGAAAATAGACTGTTCTTTAAATATGAGATATTATGTACAAATTTAATAATGCTGGACATATCTTTTACTTGCCTTTTGAGAACTGAAAAGTAATATAACTTTGAAAAAAAAAAGAAAAAGAGAAAGTGGAATATAAATATAAAATACAAGAAAACGTCTCTACGACACGTTGTACAAGGAAATCAATGTGTTTTGAAGACCTTATCAAAATATGTTTGTGCAAATATAATGTAAAATATATGAATGATTTATTGTTAAAAAAGACATTCATTATTGCAATGAAAAATCGATACGTTGTGCATAAATATCCATCATTATTCTAATTCTTCAGGATATGAATATTGGTGAGCAGATGTGGTAAGTTTATTATGTGGTGCTATTAAGTTAGACATGGCCTGGACCAATCTTTGGTCGAAACATATCTAAGTTTATCTAAGTTTATATATATATATATATATATATATACAGAGGAGTATGGTGGTTTTGTGATAAAAAGTTTGCTTCCCAACCACATGGTTCCGAGTTCAATCCCACTGCATGGCTCCTTGGGCAGGTCTTCGACTATAGCATCCGATCGACCGGTACCTTGTGAATGGATTAGGTAGACTGAAACTGAAAGAAGACGGTCATATATATATATATATATATATATATTATATATATATATATATTATATATATATATATATGTCTATATGTGTATTTTAGTATCTGTGTTTGTTCCCCCACCATCGCTTGACAACCGATGTTGGTGGGTTATCGCCTCCGTAACTTAACGGTTCTGCAAATGAGAGCGACATAATAAATACTAGGCTAACAAAGACTAATTTCTGGGGTCGACCTGTTCGAATGTAGACGCACTCAAATGACTGAAACAATTAAAAGAATATATATATATATATATATATGTGTGTGTGTGTGTGTGTGAGTGTGTGTGTGCACACATATACACAACGTGGTGATTACATTTCGGAATGTCAAACAGTAATACTTTGCAAGGTGTACGTTTGTCCACAGCACCAGTTAGCCGAGTACATTCTACAGTTGAATTACATTTGTGCATAACTATAATCTCTAAACCGTAAATTTTGTGTCTTAGAGTTCCCACTTTTATACTTTAGTACTAGTTGTCCTTACTATTTTTCTCTAGGTGAATCAATCAAAAAGTTTCAACAATGGTTTCAGGGTGGTTGATTATTATTTGGTGTAGAAACTCCATAACTGATAGTAATTCCCGCAGTTCATATAAGTGACAATGTAGAGGGTAACCTCATTATTGTTAGTGGTGATACATTCATATTTATAATGCGATAGATCGAATTCCCTGTTTTATTTTGTAAAGTATAGTAATTATTATGTGTATAAGATGAGAAGTGGTCCTTCAATATCGGTACGGTTGCATATATTATACATTTGCGAATCTGTGAAGGATCTAAGCTGATAAAATTGCATCTTCTGCCACAGCTATGAAACGTATCTCAAACTGTTAAATATGTAGTTCGTAGTATATTACTTCACATGCGAAAATCAGAAAAAAACATCTTGAAAAATAGCTGTGCTTAGAAAGAATGAAATTTCACTGTTTATTCTCATGTTGAAAGTTCTGTATGTCAACAGGAGCCTTGTTATACAAAGGAAGTTGTTAAAAAGGATATATTTTGGATTCCTAAGCAAGGAAAATAAAACCGCAATATAAATAATAAGCATACATTGGTTACGATTACATTTCTGTCATAGTTGCATGTATGTAAGCACAGGAAAATGTTCAAACGATGAAATGATATACACACCACCTCGTAAAATTTCATGACAAATGGCTGATGAAGCAATGCTTACTCCTAAAATATCAATGAAATTTTATTCATGCAGAAAAGACTTTCAAAAGTTATTAAGGCAGCAAATAATCCTCAATAATCCTCAAAGCAAAAGCGATGTAGAAATATACAAACCCATAAATATTATGCATTTCATATAAAATGGAATTTAAAAGTCATTTTTAGAAAATGCAAAGATATGTAACTGAATTTTAAGAATGTGTGTGTGTACGTGTTCCTTTATTCTTTTACAGTGATGTGACTGCAGCCATCCTGGAGCACACCTTAAACTGTTTTAGCCGAGGAAATCTAATATTTCTTCTATCGCCTCTTCTGCTGAATCGTTGTTACGAGAACATAAACACATCAGCATCTGTTATCAAGTGAAGACGGGTGGACAAATAAAGACACACACACACACACACACACACACATCAATATGAGATCCCCTGTGTCTCGTTGGAGATTTTCTTTCTCCGTCTTCCCTTCTTTGGACCTTTCATAAGGAGATGATATGCAGCTAAATCTGTAAGAAGCCGGTGGGAAAAGTGTCCGATATAGTGTAAATAAATACAGTTGTGTCTGCATGGATAAGGGATTTTCCGTACTTTTACTGTCTCTGAACAAGGCTACACCTAACAAATCTTCAACAATAGAAATGTGTTCAAGCTATGTTCAACTCGTGTGTGTTCCCATTTCAGGAATACAGAATATAATCTACAGAATAATTTCCACAGTTGATAGTGCTGACCTAGTATTAAATTTATTCATATTCAGAGAAGTTGCTTTGTATTGGAAGTGCCTATGTATGCAAGCACGGAAATACGCTGGCATGGGTTAGTAGGGTTGTGAGTTATTTGTCAACGAGGTTGATCCATTTATGTTTCTGTGTCAGCGAAACTTGGATATGAGTTAGTGAAACGAGGCGAGAGTTGATGTAAAAGGTAAAGGAAGAAAGATTTGGATTGTACGACCAAAATGTAAATGTATGTGGATGTAGTGAGGAGTGAGACAATATTGTATGGAATTTCCCCATAAAAACTAATCGGAAACAATGAAATAATGGTGTTAGATACGTGGGAGAAAAGATTTTAGAGAAGAATATGGAAAAGAATATTTACAGTGCAACAGTGGTACGAAGATAATATTATGAGAGATAATAGAGTCTGTAAAGTCTGTAGAGTTGTTTGAACTGAAAACAGTAACATGAAAACAGTAGCATGAAAAAGATAATGAAAGAAAAGTTAACAATGCAGCTAATGTAGAGAGAATGGCAGTAATTTAATATACTTATTACAGTAAAATCAATTTCAATAAGAAATTAATATTACTATTTTTTAAACTTTATGTGAGAAGAAATTTAAAAGCAGCACAGTAAATCATGATATACATAAATATACATAAATAAGTATGCGTATACACATACATATCCATAACTAAAACGGCACCCAATAATACATCAAAATTGTTGCTTTATGTGTGCAATAGCAAAAATATCGAAAGTATAAATCGTAGAAAAGGATGCTTCAACGTTTTGCGAAGGACAAGCAATAGAACAAAGTATAATTAAAATGCTGTTAAATATGATCGCATTACTTTCTCAGTTCCAATACCATGAGTATCATGTTAACATTCATCTATCTGTCTTTCAAAAGAGAATTCCTGTGTAAATTTGCGATTAGAATGTACTGTCTTAAATTCCATTTTCTCAGCAATTTCTAAAACTATTAATTGTATAGAATGTACACAAATGGACAGTTCCAAGTACCAGTTTTACACAAAGAACATATGCAATGGATTTAAAGCACAATGCATTTCACTATTTATATATCTGCATTTGGAAATATATAATATTTGTGCCTTCACAAAAGAAGCAGGTATTTCTATACGTTCTCGAGAAAAGTAATTGTGATAAAATCAAATGACAGCGTTGCGTATCTTTAACGTGGTTTCCTTTTTCTTTCTCTTTATATTTTCATTTTCATTCTCTATATTATGATTCCATTCTATGCATGGTATATATTTCAAAAGAGTAGTTGAAAGATGATGTAAAAATTATCTTTATAAAACTCATTCGGAAGTTTTACAGAAAGCTCAGTAAACAATGCGGAGATTGCGTCGTTTTCAGTCATTCAGAGGCGAAATATAGAATTAATGGCATCCGTTGTGCTTTAATATTTGTTGTTTACTATCATTTCTAAGGTTTCTAATTTTTGATACTGAAAATATTATTATTTTAGTTACTATTTCAAAGCTTTTCGTACACACTGAAAGTAATGGTAGTTTCATTTTTTTTACTACTACTACGAAGATGTCGACAAGGAAATAATGATAAAGAGTAGTAGAAATATAACAATTATTGACAAAATTATTTGGTCCAGTTTCTTATAGCTTAATAAATGCTTTATACAAGGCTTTATAGCTTTTATTTTAATATTTTGTTCATCTGAAATTTCTGAGACACCAACTCTATTTCTTTTTCCGTTTGATTCTTGTGTGATTTCGGGAGCGGAATTGGTGTTGGCTCCAGTCTGGTTCGCGTACAATTTACACACAATTACCGCGGAAATAGAAGAACATCCACTGACAAGTGTCAGAATTAAGAGATATATTAGATATATAGATGCTTCACGAGAATTATTACCCAATGTTTTTTCAGTTTCAGAAAGGAAAACGATATTTGTAAGAAAAACAGTGATTGCAACAGAAACTTTTTCTCCAGATTCAGGTGGTAGTAAATGGACAGAAATGATCAAAAAAGTTAACATTATTGGAGGTATAATTTTTGTTACTGTTGCACTGCTAACTTTTCTCTTGCCGTGAAGTATAAGACCAACTGCTACAATATTATCATTTTCCACATCAGATGTTTCAAAATCAAAGTCCCATTGACTAGATTCAGATTGGAGTTTTATGTCGTAATCAAAATTACCCACTGTTTCTTCCACATACAACTGATGCGCAAAGCAAACAGATATATCACACACGTGCTCATCAAAAGGATATTTTTCAACGTTAATCTTGCAGTAAGTTTCGAATATTTTGTCTATATATAAGTGAACGTCTCCGTTCCTATTTATTGTTACTTCTTTGTTCTCATCAAAACTAAATTTACCTGTTACACTATTACATATTTGTACGTTAGGATACCATACATCACTTAATTTGGCATTTATGTACCCTATATTATATTGTGTATCAGTCCATTTCAGATTAACGTCGTTCCATTCGAAGCCGAGTATAAGATTACTTGCGAGTGCACCTTTTAGAATATCTAATTCTATAATTTTCTTTAGCGTAAGTGATACATTTGCGTATATGATGTCGTCATCGGATTCAACAGGTCTCTTTGTTTTATCGTACTTGTTAAATAACATCTTTCGGAGCGCGCTTTTCTGGGACGAAATGCTTCCAATTAGCGTAAAAATTAAGATGACTATTAATTTCATGTTTATATTGATTAAATGAAAATATTCCCTTTTATTTTGCGCTCAGTGTCTGAAGCTTGATTATATATTAGATAGTTAGAAATATTTCATGTATATACGAAACACATCAGGGAGTTTGATGAGTAATTTCTTTCTTTTTTTTTTTTGTTTTTGCTATTATACTCGTTAGAGTAATTTAAGATGCATGAGGTGTTCAAAACGATTGCTCCACAAATCTAAATAAGAACATTTAAAGTGAATCAGTTCGAAATACCTTACGTTACAGTCTATATTTTAAAAATATAAATAAAAATATGTTTTTATAATTCAGCATACCGTGCCATGAATGCTGGTCTTCGCGTACAAGTAGCCGTGTAGATCATCTCCGTATCAGTGTAGGTGTGAAGAGAAAAATGACGCCGTTTCAACATTAACGCCCTTAAATAAGTCATGCGGTTTCTCTACGACTGTCGTCCTCTCATTTTTCTTGCTACCCTTCCCTCCTTTATGTGTATATCTACTTATGTATTTGTTTCAAGCACAAACATGTCAAATGTTTTAAAGTTCGAGTACATATTGGAAAACACTGCAATTACTCGATGTATCAGATGATTACACTTAATCTATTTATAATTCATAACACGTAAAGTAAAATCTTATGTTTGTAATGTGAGTTTTTGTGATATAGTTGTCCATCCTATCCGTTTAGTGATATATCATCATGTACCGTTTAAAACAGCCTGCCCACAATGTTAAACGTGAACAGGCACGCCGATGTCTTCTAGTCATATATGGTTAGATATAAGAATAATTACTCACTTTATTGATAAATATTTAACGTCACATATTGAACAGCAGAAGCTATCAGGGATGTGTCGTTCGCATCTTGTTTTCTTATTCCGTGTTTTGTTCGATCCCACGGCTATAATATATGGGTCAGCCTGCGACTATACTCATGGGTTGAGTGACACGTTGTGAGTGGGTTTCGAGTGCATTTAAACAAAATAACGCTGGGCGTCTATCAATCTATCTATATATCTATCTATCTATCTAGTTATCTATCTGCCTGCCTATTTGTCTTTCTATCTATCAATCTATTTATCTACTATTTATGTCATCTTCATCATCATCATCATCATCATCATCATCATCATCATCATCATCATCATCATCATTATCATTATCATTATTAATATTATTATTATTATTATTATTATTATTATTATTATTATTATTATTGTTATTGTTATTATTATTATTATTATTATTATTATTATTATTATTATTATTGTTATTATTATTATTATTATTATTATTATTATTATTATTATTATTATTAGGTGGTGAGCTGGGAGAATCGATTATGCTGGTGTCGACTTTGCCTTTCTTCCTTTCGGGGACGATAAAGTCTGTAGCATAAATTGAATAGAAATAACAAGATTCCATACGCTCCTATGCTCTTCTGTAAGCTCCTATCGACCTTCCGGACAAATTTGTGAAAGACACATACAAAGTGGTCAATGAAGAGCCCGCCTAATTTGAAACCCATGAACAGTCAAACTGAAAACATCCGGAAAGCAACTTCAAACGCCACTCCTAAAAACAGCACTGAATGTAACAATAGTTGTAATGATAACATTCAAGACAGAACCGTAACGAATAACAGAGACAGGAAAGCAGGTGATGCAGACGGGAAAAATGATGTTCTCCAGAAGCCCTGAAAGCAAGAACTAAAACAAAGATAAAGACTCGATATACCAAAAATGTCACCTGGACAGAATTTGACAGAGCCCAGATTGTTAGTCAAATCTATTTAAATGGCACCTGCTGGCGTAGGGAAAAGCGAACAAACTGCAAGTTGTCCCATACGAAGCCTTTTCATAATAACGGGCAGAATAACCGCCTACGACATCACCAGCTTGTACGCAGAAGAAGGAAACCATCAAACATGGACCTACTCACAATACAAGGACAAATTAGGTCTCGTAGGGATACGTAGATAAACCAATATATACCCTCTACACCTCTGAATAAATAAAATGTATAGGCTGTGAGAACTACTGTTAGCGAACAGCAAGCATATTTTATCATAGTTCAAAAGACATTACAATAGATGACATGGTAGTAAATGATGCGAAATCAAATCCATGCATTTCAATACACAAAGCCAACGAAAGTGACAGACTCAAGATGGCAACTATTAACACCTATAAAAACTTCCAGATACCGAACACATATTTTTTTTAATACTGGAGGCCTATTACACATCAGTAACATAGGTAAAATGCTGTATCTGAAAGAGCTTTCCGCATGCAATAAAGCAATATGTATGGCGCTTATAGAAACGCTTCTAACCTCTAATATAACAGATGGAAAAATACGTATACCAGGGTATGTTGTATTTTGTATAAGAAGAAGAGAAAGAAGTTCTGGAGGATTTGCTATGTACATCCGCCAAGACATCTCACCTCTTGAACTATAGTCATACTCAAACAGTTTGTGACGCTTTAGTAAAACATGTAAAGCAAATTGATGTAGTAATATGTACAACATACCGTCCAGTAACTGCCGCAAAATAGGATGGTAAATTTGAGGATAGCTTCAGACGCATAAAAGAGGCATTGACAAACCTGATCCAACATATCAATACACTACTCATGGGTTACTTCAACATCCCAAATGTTACATGGCTAGAAAGTATCATCTCTCGATGACATCACTACAGGAACAAAGACAATTAAAAGCATTACTTGAACTTTGTAATATGCTGTTCGTGGAAAAATGTCACACTAGCCAATCAGGCGTAACAGCATCTTGGATCTCTGCTTCTCAAATAATGTGAACACTATTCATTACCAGAAGGAGACGCCTGAGCACTTTCGGAAAAAAAAACATTATCAGTCTCACATTTTATGCTTTTACATGAACTGTTGCATCTACCCTATTAGAAAGATTCAGTCATATATAAATTGAATTTGAATAAAACAAAATGAAAATCAATATGCAGAGAGATCCAAAACTGATCAGCCATTCTGTCTACATAAGACATTGACTTAAAATGCAGTTGGTTTATGTTGGGACACATCTAGATGAAATAATTCAGTTAAATTCTTTAATATTCCAACTGCAGACGAAGGCGGCAACCATCTATTACATCGACATTGAGGAGACAGATGTAACAGCGGCCAGAGACGAAATGGACTTAAGTTCAGCAAATGATCTCGATGTTTTTCCAACTATTCTCCTGAAGTCATTTAAACAGGCTTTAAAGAAATCACTGCAAACAATTTTCCAAAGTTTCCTTGCAAGGGGAAACTATCGAAAATGCTAAAAGAACGAAAAAAAGCGTTATATGCGCCTTGCTTAATGATGGTGGCAGAGTAGAATCTACAAAACTCCAAGCTAATCTCTTTGATTTCAAATATCAGTTAAGATATGGACCGAATCGTTGGAAAGAAACTGGTAACGTTCCACGAAGAAAAGGACTTATTGGACATCGCTTTCATCTAGGGCGAAGCTGACTTACACAGCCCAGGGGTTGAAGCAGCTCTTTGACCATTCCGATGTGTATGTACGATATATTGACTTCACAAAGCAATTGATAAGGTGTATCATAGCATATGTCACAATCTGCGTGACCTTTGCATAGTTGCTAGACTGTGTGAGTGACTGCAAGACTTCTTAAAAGTTATAAGTTGGCAGTAGGAAAAGATGGTGCCCTTTCTAAGGAAACTCAAATTCGGGGTGGCATGCAAAGCACAATGAAATCAATATACCTTTTAAATTGGCAAGAAAATAGTGCATGATTGTATCGACTTCCGAGATCTTAGAAATATATTACTAGACAGTAAATAGCCGGTTGCTTTAATCAGAAAGGGAATAGAATGTAGAGGTATATATGCTGATGGATGATGTTTTATGCAATAAACCTTGAATTGTGTGTTGAAACAAAAACAAAGTTTGAAGTGTGACAGTGGGTTTCTTTGTTTTTCCTAATTTTTGCACCTTTAATCCCGTTTTCTTCCCATTTATACCTTCTCTGATAAACATTTTATTTAGTAACTTGTACCATTGATAAGCGAGAAATTGTTGAAACCGGTCCGGTATTTCAATGATTGTATTACAAAATTTAAGAAGAAATGCATGTTTTGACATTTAGATACGTTTTCAGTCTCTGAATCAAATTCTCCTACATATAGATACATACACACACACAGACAGACACACACGCATATATATATATATACACGTAGGTATGTATATATATATATATATATTATATATATATATATGCATGCATGTATATATCTGTGTGTTAAAAAGCTTTCCTCACAATTATATGGTTCTGGGTTCAGTCCCACTGCGTGGTACTATAGCCTCGGGCCAACTAAAACCTTGTGAGTGGATTTGGTACATGGGATGTGAAAGACGCCCGTTGCATATATATATATTATATATATATATTATATATATATATATATATATATATATATATATATATATATATATATATCTATATATATATATATATATATATATATATATAGATATATATATATATATATATATATATATATAATATATATATATGTCACAATTATCCGGTAGCTATAATAAAACTCCGAGTTTCGGATGCCGAAACCATTTTCACGAATGGTGCGGGTGAGGCTGTGTACGTTTCAAGTGAGGGTGGATGAATGTATACTTCTAGACGCATCCACGTTGGTGTGCGGGCGCGCATGTGAAGGTGTGAACATGCGCGCTTACGCAAATACTAGGAACTGTTTACCCCCTTACTTTTACTCCCTCCCCTCACTTAGCGGTCATTCGAATAGCACCTTTGTCTTAATAACGGTCAATTACACAGTAATTTCCCTTTGTATAACGGTCATTTCTCATAGTATTTTTCCGAATAATAGCCGAGTCTGTGTCTATCATAGCATTTATTGACACTGCGCGTTCTTTACTTGATCAATAAAATCAATACAAGATTTAAGAGTAAACACAGAGAAAATAAGATTTGTCAAACCTCCATAATGATGATCTAGTGTCTTTGCAGTCAAACGGATGACTTTATAATTAATAAGAGGATAGAAAGCCAACATTAACTGTATTACCAGGATGACCAAATTTATTTAATACTAACATTATTTTGAATCAGTTGTTATATACTTTGAATCTGTCTACCAATATATTAAATTAAACTGTCATAGTTTAATGGTATCCGTGTATCTGGACCATCCAGTAAAAGGAATTATTTGGTAGTCTTCGCAATTAGCAGAATATGTTTTTCTTTTATATCAATAATATAACTCGAGACATTTTACAAAACTCTGCTATAAATATTTGAAAATATACGACAGTTTTGTTCTAAATATGATTTACTATAAACACATTTATAAATTCTGTAAATACATTTCAATAACTGAGTACGAATTGAAGGGTAAATTACCTTAACACATCAAGTGAAAATTAATATAAACTATATAAAACCGTGTATGTGACACATCATATAAATATGTTAAAACTGTCAGCAATTATTAATAGTAAATTTTACTTCTTTCAGTCAGTTGACTGCGGCCATGCTGGAGCACCGCCTTTGGTCGAGCAACTCGACCCAGGGACTTATTCTTTGAAAGCCCAGTACTTATTCTATCAATCTCCTCTGCCGAACCGCTAGGTGACGGGGACATAAACACACCAGCATCGGTTGTCAAGCAATGCTAGGGGGACAAACACAGACTCATAAACATACACGCACATATATATATATATTTATATATATATCTATATATATATATATATATATATATTATATATATATATATTATATATTATATATATATATATATATATATATATATACACATATATACGACGGGCTTCTTTCAGTTTCCGTCTATCAAATCCACTCACAAGGCTTTGGTCAGCCGAGGCTATAGTAGAAGACACGTGCCCAAGGTGCCACGCAGTGGGACTGAACCCGGAACCATGTGGTTGGTAAGCAAGCTACTTACCACACAGCCACTCCTGCGCCTATATACATATTTTCATTTATTTCAAACAACATATAAGACTTATTTTTATGCGAAAATAATGTAAGATATATATGAATAAGTTTTAAATTTTACAGACTCTCATAATTACATTGAAAGAGTTATAATGAGAGCACAAGTACGCAGCATTTCTCTTTTTGTACAAGGATCATAAATACTGATTAGTAGTTCTGGTCACTATATCTTCAAATACATAAACTCGTAAGAATATTTTAAAGTTTCACATATCAATAATTTTCAAGGTATATGTTTATCCACACGCTCTGTTATGCGCTGTATTTAACCATATATATTGCATAGAATAACTATTGATGTTTTACGATTAAATCTTAACTTCAATAACTAATTTTGCGGCCTGGTTTGTGAGAAACAAAGACATAAAATCGAAATGAGATCGAAGTTTAAAGTAACGGCAGCTATATATTACGTAGCGATAATAGTAATGTGTAAGTCAGGAGAGCAAATTACACAGAGATTATGTTATTCAAAGTGTATCTAATATGTGTATAACGAAATACTCTTTATTTGAAAATAGATAATATCTCTCTTTTTCTTTTCTGTTTTTTTTCTTTTTCCGACCAGGCTATCGGATGTTGCTACACCTCGCTGGTCACAATGCGATTCGCATTATTTTAGCATTCTAATAACGCCACCCCGCTGGCTAAGCGAGCGGGCCAACAGAAGAAAGAGTGAGAGAAATTTGTGGCGAAAGAGTACAGCAAGGATCGCCACAGCCACCTGCCGGAGCCTGGTGGAGCTCTACGTGTTTTCGCCCAATAAACACTCACAACGCCCGGTCTGGGAATCGAAAGCGCGATCCTACGACCGCGCGTCCGCTGCCCTAACCACTGGGCCATTGCACCTCCACTTATAGATAATATAATTTTATATATCTGTGTCTTTGTGTTTGTATGTGTGTGTGCGTTCGTATATATATATATATATATATATATTATATATATATTGCAGCGTGGAAGGTGTTTGTAAGCCATTTAAGAAACACACAAAAGCCGTTCGATTCACTCCAACATTTAAGTTTAATTTGTCACAATATTTTCGTCGCTAAAATCCGCGACCTCTTCACTGACAAAAATCCGTGCTGCATCTCTGTTTCTTAAATGGCTTACAAACACCTTCCATGCTGATCAAATTACTTGCTATGCGAGTACATCTCCTATATATATATTATATATATATAATATATATATATATATATATATATATATATTATTTAAAGAAAAAACATTTGATACTTATCTTGTATATGTGACATAGTTCGACATTGGGGCATATTTCTTTTTGCGAGAAGTTTGTGTGCTGTGTTTGTTCACGTTTATGATAGGAGCTATCCTGGTAGGAATGCCCTAGTCTATAGGGACTCTTCTTTGAAGTATTTCAGTGTAAAAGTTTGCTTGTGTAAGCAGGGAGAGCATGTTCCATCCCTACTGTTTAAGATGTTAACTTTTCATTGTAAAATGTTTAATTTTTCAGTAATAGGGAGCTCCCATTGTACCCTGTCCACTGCATATTTTGACTTTAGCAATAATTTTCAATTCTATCTGTTTTTGTCTCTGAATGATGGAAGTGTTGTGTATACCTTTCCTTGAACGAGTTGTCCGTCAATCCGATATACGTTTTTGCTGTTGCATTTGGGGTCCGTGATATTGGCCTTGAATAAAAGTTCATTCTGGAGACTGTTTTTATAATTAGAGTGCAGTAGAGTTGGAATGTGTAATTGCATTGTCATTCTGGGGTGTTTCTGGTGTGTTTATATATTGTTATTGAGTAATATTGACCCTGTATTGGTGGGGGGCGGCGATTTTAGGTAACTCTAATAGTATTTCTGTTCAAAATCTTGAGGTACTTGTGTGGATGTGTAATGTGGTTGTTTATTACTTTTAAGAATTTCCTAGCTATCTTGGTAGCTGCCTTTATGCTATAAGATAGGTTGAATCATAAACTTTTCCTCTGTCTGTGTCTTGGGTCTATTTATATTAATGTAGTGTGTGTTATTCTTGAAGTTGGAACTTTCTAATGCAGCACTATAATACATATGTATGTGTCCTTTTGTCTGTGTTTGTACCCCAAATACAGCTTTACAAGCAGTGTTGGTGTGTTTACGTCCCTGCAAATTAGGTTTGGCCAAAGAATTGAATAGAAATGCTCGGCTTTAAGAAAAATAATTAAGCCTGGAGGTCAATTTGTTCCACTAAAACCTTTCAAGGTGGTTCCCCAGTATATCAGCAGTAGAAATGAGTGAAAGAAGTAAAAGAATAAAATAATAGATTGGATATGATTTGATAATTATATATAGAAGATTCCGAAAGTTTATAGAGGTACTCTGACTGATTTAATGAATTGGTGTAAAGGGCAATGATAGATGTTATGTTATAATACGATTATGCGGTAGGTACAGCATTAGAATTTCATTAAAACCTGTAATTCTACTCCAATTTTTAATATAATCTCGATTCGACGAACACTTATCAATTTAATTTTTTAGAGAGGATTTGTTCCGAATGCCGATTATATTATTTATGTATGTATGAATGCATGTATATAAGTATAAATATTTTATATGTGTATGCATGCCACGATATGTTTCTGTGTTGAGTTTGTTTCCTGTAACTAGAAATTAGATAAAAGTTCTAGGAAATATATAGTACAGCTATAAGTATGTATCATGTCGATAAGATCGATTAAAACGTTTGGGTACTGTTCCAACATTGCAACAATGTATTAGAACGACGGGTGATAGCAAAACACATAATGAGAAAGAAAATAACAATGTTGATAGTATTATTTTTTCTATTTTTTAATTCATAACGAACGATATTTTACATAAATTTTTAGATCTTGTAAAGCTGTGTAACACCAAATTCAACTACTCATAAACAAATAATATTTAGTGTGTTAATACCTCCGATGTGTAACCGAGCAATAAATATAATCATATCGTGATGTTGCAAAATAGGAGAAACTATATATCTGTTTAAATTTGCATATCATGCAGCAAGTAAATATTAAATAATTATCTCAAAATCGTTTAAAAATATAATGATTGTTTAAATAAAAATATTTTCAAATCAATTTTATTTGGTAATTCATAAGGTAAGAAAACTTCAGAAAACACACACGCAATTAAGCAATATAAAGCAATAGCAATCGTTTTGCTGCAAATTGGAAATGAAAATCAAAGCCATATTCTCGTAATTATCGATTATGTATATTATGTTTTAATTTGAAGCGTGTATAAGAGTTTTCTACTTCAACGATTGTTAGTTTGTGTTATATACATTTTCTGTTTAGAATTAAATTAATTTACACGCCTACATTCAGTTGTAAGGTAGTGTCGTTTTTTCAATAAGAAAAATGGCAGCAGCCTTGCAGAATCGTTTGCACCCTGCATAAAATGCTTAGCGCCATTTCATCCATCTTTATAAATTTCGATTGAAATTTCTCCGAGGCCAACTATGCTTTTCAATCATTCGAGACTGAGGAAATAAGTACCTGCTGAATGCTGAAAGCGATGTTATCGACTAACCTCCTTCTCCAAAATTTCAGGCCTTATGATCTCTATGTACCTATATATATATATATATATATATATATATTATATATGTGTGTGTGTGTGTGGTGTGTGTGTGTGTGTGTGTGTGTGTGTGTGTGTGCCTGTGTGTGTGTGTGTGTGTGTATGTGTGTGTGTGTGTGCGTGTGCGTGTGCACTCATATACATATATATATACATATATATATATATATATATATATATATATATATATATATATATATATAAATTATACCATTTTATATAGAAAGTGTTAGCATTGACAATACTCGGAAACAGGTTAGAATCGAAATGCTCAAATTCAGAGAAGTTCTAATTTATACGAATAGAAAACTAGAGGAACATGACCTATTTTCCAGTAGAATATTCGTATATATGTGTACTTTCTTCAACATGAATAAATCAATATAAAGTTCGAAATAATATTAGTATCAAAAGCATACAAGCATATAAACATATGAAAATTTCCTATTTAAAAACACGCGAATATTTAAAAATACGTAGGCATTTCAAAAATATATAAACACATAAATAGATATAAAAAACGTCAATTTGATATCAGACATAGTGAATTATAAATTCACACCATATGATAGAAAAAATGATATTATATGTGTATATATATATATATGTGTATATATATATATATATATATATATATATATATATATATATATATATATATATATATATATATATATATATATGCCTCTGTGTGTGCGCGCATGTGTATGTAAAACAATAGAAGTGTGCTTCAGTATGCCCACCTTTCATCACACTAGGTAAAAACATTTCGTTAATTCTGGAAAATTAGTGGTTTTATAATGCATGCGTGTAAAAAGCGATCGTAAAATTTTTGTGTTAGTACAGAATTAAAGGCAACTGTTATTGTTAATGATGTAAATTGTGTATATTATCAAAGGATTTCTAAATGCAGAAACACACTTGTTATTAAAATTGCTAACCGTGAAGAAGAGTGTAATTTGCAATGTCGGAGCATTTTAGATGGATAAAATGACAGCAAAACCCTCAGTGATTCGCTACATGATGTTCATAATTACTCCACTTTGGTGAGAATCTGCTTTGCTTGTCATCCAGTATAATCCTCTTTTCCCTGGATACCTTTTACGCTAGGTATTTTTTAAAAACATTACATATAGTCTGACATTCATGAGAAATGTGCAAAATTTTCTTTTGCTCGTTATTTCTCAGAAGAGGCTGATAAAGCAATTATAATATAGAGTAGTAAGAATATAATAATTAGTAAGAAAAATATTTTATCAAGTTTCTGGTGGCTTAGAAAACATTTCTTAAAATAATTATTAGATTTTGTTTTTACAGTTTGCTCATTTGCACATTCTATAATCCCAATTTTATTCTTCGAATAGCTTGATTGTTGTGTTATTTCTGGTGATGATTCTATGTTGGTACCCCTCGGATGTGCATAGAGTTTAGATATAGCAACTGAAACGACAGTAGAGACTCCGCTCACAAATGTCAGAATCAGGAGATATATTAGATACATAGATGCTTCACGAGACTTATTACCCAATATTTTCTCAGTTTCAGAAAGAAATACAATATTTGCAAGGAACACGGTAATTGCAACTGAAACCTTTTCTCCAGATTCAGGTGGTAAAAAATGAACAGAGAGTATCAATATTGTTAGCATTACTGGGGGTATTATTTTTGTTATTGTGGCGCTAGTAACTTTTCTTTTGGCGTGAGCTACAACACCAGCCGCTGCGCTGGGCTTTCTTTTACGTTCACTCAATTCCAACCTAAAATCCCATTGACTGGATGTGGATTCTAACTGCGCAAAATGATTAAATTCACTGATAGCTGCAACCATAAATATTTGGTGATTGAAACAAACTAAAATATCACATTCGTGTTCATCAAAGGGATATTTATTAACATTAATCCGGCAATAAGTTTGGAAATTTCTGTTTATAAACAAGAAAACGTTTCCGCTAGGTTGCAAAAAGATTTCTGTGTCCTCGTCAATTTTGAATCTATCCATTACGCCGTTACACATGTTTATGGTAGGGTGCCATATATATTTTAGTGCAAAACTTATGTAACTAATATTGTTTACCGATTCGTCCCACTGAAGATTCATATCGTTCCATTGTAGTCCGAAAATCAGATCACTTGTCGCTACACCATTCAATATGTCAAATTCAATTATGTTTTTTATCACAAGTGTTACATTTACTAATACAATATCATGATCGTTATCAACAGGTTTCTTCGTTTTATCATAATTTCTTAATAATTTGTATTTCAAGGCGTCCTTTTCCGAGGCATCGCTTCCGATTAACACAAAAAATAAGACAATTAGCAATTGCATTGCGATTAATCTATGGAATATTTATCCTATATCCTTTTTTGCGAATGCTTGACCTTTGAATAGATATCGTGATTTTGAAATATTTCCTCAAATTATGGATGTGAATAAAATTCGATTAAGAAATTGAAATAATAGTATATATATATATATATATACATGTGTGTAGATACAACTGTATGAAAATATTTCAAAATACCTCGTGATTCCTTTATGCTGTGAGTATGAAATGCACACACATTATTTAACTTGTTAGCATTTGGTACCATGAAAGATTTTGAGTATCAGTTGGTCATGAGGCCTAAGACGCAATGGCATACGATGAAGTGATACTTTTTGTGAATTTTTATCTCTTTAATTATAGTCTCTTATACTACCGAAATTTTATCACTAACTCTCTATAAATGATTCATCTTCTTCCCACGTTTCTTTCTTCTCTCTCGTTCTCATTGTATGTGTGTGTCTCTCTCTCTATGTGTAAAGATATATATAATGGAAACTACAGTTCAGTTCCACTATATATAGGCTATTTTCTGATTTCTCGATATTATTAATACAAAATATGTATATATCTGTGTATATATAGTTACACACATGCACACACACACACACAAACACACACACACACACACATATATATATATATGTATGTTTGTGTTTATGTGTGTATATATATATATATATATATATGTGTGTGTGTATGTATATATATATATATATATATGTGTGTGTGTGTGTGTGTGTATGGGTATATATTATACTTATATATATTTGCGTATATACATATATATATATATATATATATATATATATATATATATATGCATATATATGCATACACACACACACACAAACATATATAAAGTAAATTTGCCACGTTCTGTCTAATATATAAGACACTATTTGGTAAATAATGAAATTAAGTGTTAGATTTCCCATAAGATTGACTCGGGAAAATACACTGGAATATACAATGCGCAGGTTTGGAAACAATGACTGGAGTTGATCGTTATAATTCAATAGCATACTATTGGAATAGATCGATTACAACAGAAAGGAGTTTAGCTCTAAAAGGATAATTCACAATCTCAAGGTTTGTTGTTCGATGTGAAAGTTAAGCTTCAATTGTCTTGACGTAATTTCCGGCTGACCGTTATTTGGGGGTTAGAATTATGAGTAAAGTATGCAACACTTGATCGTTTATGTCGGGAAATTTAGTATATTTTTATATAGTTAGATAGGTTTCAGCTAGATTTGGCCCACTCCGTGTAATATTATTTTATTCACTTACCTTTACATGTTTACATTTTTTATCGCTTTGGAATATCGTTCATTTGAAGAGATGCATCGAGCCAGACGTGTTTACCACTGTTGGAAAGATTGCTGGATCTCTTGCGAATTGATGCCTTTTAACGACTCTGTGGTTTTTTCATTATCTCATCCACATCTGCAAATTCTGTAGCACCAGCATTCGTTAGCAGAAATGACCTTCGGAAAAAGGTCAGGATTAATTTCCAACTGATCTTTCAATTCATGATACGCTTTCGGTCGTGACTGCTTTTCATTTGCAATTCCACGCTCAAAGTTCCTTGGAAGGAATTCTAGTAGACACCAGTCAAATCAACTGGTTCGTCATTTGTTCGGTGATGATCTTCCAATATCAGTTCTTACATTTTCTTGATACTTTATTTCGTTTCAGAGGTCGACGGATGCTCTGAATGAGATTTGTCTTCAATTGACAAGGACCATTGCTAAAGCGTACTAGCTACCCGAAAACATGTTTTGCGCATTACAGCGTCCTTGTAAGCATAACAACTGTTTTGGCCACCTTTGTTTCGAGCAGATAACATAATTTCACGGAATCACGCTGTTTTTCGTTTCAGCCATTGCAAAAATCGGCGAAGAGGGGACAAGCACTACAAAGCAAAGATGCACTACGTGTTAGCATGTATACACTTGACGACGCCGATGGACTTAGTGATGCCTGATGGTCGCACCAAGTGGCTTCTAGAGACGCAAGTCTGAACCACAACGGGATGGTCCCACAGTGAATGTTTCCGGTTATGTTTGGGTATCCACTCGTATATATATATATATACATGTGTGTGTGTTTGCGCGTGCGTTTTTCTGCGCGTATGTGCGTGCATCCGTGCGTACGTGTGTACGTGCAGGCGTGCGTGCCTTTGTGTGTGCGTGCGCGCGCGCGTGTGTGTGTGTGTTGTGCTCTTTTACTATTTTACTCTTTTACTAGTTTCAGTCATTTGACTGCGGCCATGCTGGATTATAGCCTTTTAGTCGAGCAAATCGACCCCAGGACTTATTTTTTGTAAGCCTAATACTTATTCTAGTACCGAAAGAGACCGATAGAATAAGTACTAGGCTTACAAAGAATAAGTCCTGGGCTCGATTTACTCGACTAAAGGTGGTGCTCCGGCATGGCCACTGTCAAATGACTAAAACAAATAAAAGAGTAAAAGAGTATAGTAAAGAGTATATATATGAAAGGGTGCGGCATATACTGCAATTGTGAAGTGATTAGATAAGGGTAATGAGTTTATTTCTTTATTGCCCACAAGGGACTACACACAGAGGGGACAAACAAGGACAGACATCGATTCCAGTGCGTAACTGGTACTTAATTTATGGTCCCGAAAGGATGAAAGGCAAAGTCGACCTCGGCGGAATTTTAACTCAGAGCGTAACGGCAAACGAAATACCGCAAAGAATTTCGCCCGGCGTGCTAACGATTCTGCTAGCTCGCCGCCTTAATGAGTTAAGTTCTATAGTTCTACATTTCTCTAGGGATATTTTGAGCTGTGATATGCACACTAAAGTTGATTTTTGCACCTAAAATTATTTTTTTGTTTTGTTTTTTTGAGCGGGTAGGCTTGGCGGATGGTCAATATACTATGCGTAAGTGAAGATTGATGAACCAGAGGAGAAGAAAAACGAAATGTAGAATATTCATGATTTTGTTTTTGATCAAATTAAATTATCTAAAGTGAGCTAAATATCGATTCTACAAAACACAGCAATTAAATGCAGCAAATATTTACCTTTTCTATATATAAATACTCATTGTAGAATTACGAACAGTATACAAACGCAAATTTAAACATTCTCTCACGTTATGCTTCATCTACATTTAGATCTGCAGCTTTCACCAGTTTTCATCAATTTCACATAACACAGATGTCTTCACTAGACAGATGTATACCATATCGTTGTGGTTCCGCTGCTTCACAGTACTACTTGACCTACTTTGCTTGGGGTGGAATCTGAAAGTCTAGAATGCAAAGTTATAGTCCTTTTTTCACGGAAGAGTGATGGCTTTTAGGGGACCTTTGGCCCTGTCAGGTGAATTAGAGTTCAGTGTGTGAGAGAAATGTTGAGTGCCGAGGAAGACAGATTAAGGAATCTGGGGGCTTGTCATGAGCGATACAGTAGAGTGAGAGGATGAAGGGCTGAGAAAGACAGATTAATGAATCTGGGAGCCTGTCGTGAGAGATGACAGCAGAGTGAGAGGATGGGGGGGGGGCTGAGGAAGACAGGCACATAGGACTAAGCGGCGATAGAGAGAGTATTACAGCAAAGAGAGATTGGGGGTAGTGACAGAGCAAGAGGTTTTGGCAGTCGGTATTTGGAAGTCAAGGCGAGCGGTTGGATTTAGCGGTGAGGATTTGGTATTCAGGGCAAGCAGTTTAGCAGTTGGATTTAGCAGTGCTAAGAGAGATGAGGTACAATATGAGACATTGGCTATTATAGCAGGAACTGAACGGTATGTGTTGTTGTATTAATATGTGAAGAGAAAGAAGGAAAAAGAATCGATGTATTGAAATGTAAAAGAAATGAGACAGTGAAAAGAACAATGTGAACTGTGTAAAGACATTGTGTAGAGAGTTGTGTTAAGGCAAAAGAGAACTGTGTAATGAACATTGAACTGTATAGGCTTTTAATATCCTTTGAACTGTAACTTTAGTGTGATTTGAAACAGAACTGTTGTCTCCGGACTGTTATATTGTATCTGCATGTTTAAATGCTTTGATCTGTGGTATACCTGTATGATGTATTGAGTTGTTGTTTAATTCGACGTGTCCTCTTTAAATGTATCTGATATGTATTTGATGTTGTAACAATTATGAAGTGTTATAAACTAGTACGTTAAATGTGAGCTAATTGCCTTCTTTGTGTGTCTCTCGATTGCTTCTGTGTCTCTTCTTGCGGCTGCTGTTGTAGTTGTTGTTGTCTCTCTCTCTCCTCTCCGAGTTTCCGTGGCGAACATTCACTGATCGACCGAGCGACGGCAGGTGGTCCGTAACAATATAAATGTAGGCTATTTTATGAGGGCTGTGCAAATTCTACTCTTTAATTTCAATCAGTTATTCCTTTCGTCTTCCCTTCGATTAATTTAATCTTCTACTTAATCAAATGCACTCTTAACCAAACTCAACTTACTATTCATCTCTCTCTCTCTCTCTCTCTCTCTATATATATATATATATAATATATATATATATATATATATCCGCTCAGACGAAGTAGACTCTCGGTTACGCGATGGATCCGTGTCCTCCACTCAGTTCTGTCCTGGGCAGCTTCTTTCAGAATGTCGTTCAGATAACATATATATATCTATATCTATATATGTATATATATATATATATATATATATATATATATATATATATATATATATATATATTATATATATATATATATATTATATATATATATATATATATATATATATATATATATATATATATATATATATATATATATATATATACATTTTATAAATTACATATGTATATTTATATATATGTATGTATGTATATATATATATTATATATATATATATATACATTTTATACATTACATATATATATATATGTAATGTATAAAATGTATGGAAGGTGAGAAGTCGACAAAATTACTTTCACTTGTTTGAGAACACGTAAACATCATATTAGAGTTATACTATGGCTATATTATTATGGCATCGGACGTAATACCCTGAGGCTCGTGTGATTAAATGACTATATTCAACATTCAAAAGGTCTAACTTTATGTACATATATATTTCACACCCAAAAAGTTTATCGTTCAGCTTTTCTGGATTTTCAATTACACAGACAGCTTAAGTTACATTACTCTTATAATTGATTACAATGTAGACTGGAAAATACATCTATATTGATAACTGTGTAGCCGAAAATTTCTAGGTTACTTTTTAGAGGGATCGAACATGTATCAACTTGACTGCAAAATATACGAGTTAAATGTATATTATTTTGTGGTCATCGCTATCATTAAATTGCATTATAGTAATTGATTGTCAACAAAGAAAATCGTTGTCATTGTCTTTGCCTTTGTGACTGTATTATCTCCATGCAATTTACTCGTGTCAATCTCATGGGAGAATTACCACTTATATGTATTATCGACGTAACAATATATTATACATTAAGGATAATGTGGTAATATTATATGTATATTTACTTAATGCTCACACGCATACACACATACAGTTACACACACATATATTCATACTTACATACATAAATATGTGTGTGTATATATATATATATATATATATATATGATATATTATTAATTTAAAACGTAGGCGTAAGATGCGTGATATATGGGCTGCTATCGAACACTAGTTTTTCAGTTCATCTGTCATTGCCTGAGGGAGATTTTTATCTCTCGTGGACGAAAATCCTCTACGACAACCACTTCGCCTCCCATAAAAGTCCCTTTGTTAAAATGGGAGAGTGAACAATGCCACGTCAGTTATAATTTTCGGCTATTTTCCGGTTTTTTTAATATACTTGTTTCAGTTATTAGACTGCGGCCACGCTAGGGCAGCGATTTTATTAATCGAATAATAATAATAATAATAATAATAATAATAATAATAATAATATAATAATAATAATAATAATAATAATAATAATAATAATAATAATATGCGTGTAAGATTTCTATCTTACACGCATACTTCACAGCAGTACTCTACCCAAAAAATGAAAATACAACAACACATACATATAAAATATGGAAGGAAAATAATAGAGATTTAGACTTGGATACAGCAATGAACCCTAATAAATTAGCTAACGTACGAAGATACATTCTCAACACAAAAAAAATATCAGAAATAGAAATAGAACACCTAAAAGAAGACATACACCAGGAAAATGTAGATAGAAGCCACACAACAATGCCCAATAATATAAACAGTGAAACTGTAAAACACGAAGACAAACGCAACATTCCAACAAACACACGATGTAAACAACGCAGGGGAGCCTAATGATTATGATAATATAAAAAATAAAATAATCAAAGAACTGAAAACCACAGAGCTCAAAATGGACCACCGACCATACCTCCCAAGAATCAAAATAAACGAAATAACAACACCTATTATAAACAGCATAAACCTAGCCGTCACTGAACTGATAGCCACTGAATCAAAAAAAAGTGATATCACTGAGCTAAATAACCTAATATACGCAGCAGCCACTGCAGCCACAAAAGAAGCTGGATACTCACCCAAACCCGCCCAAACAGGAGTACCACCACCCAAACAAACCCTGTGGATAAATAACATCCAAAGCAAAATTTAAAAAAATAGAAAAGACCTGTCGATTCTTAATGAAATCAGCAAAGAATCAACGCTACTGAGCAACAAAAAGAGAACAAAAATACTCCGCAAATATAACATCACAGAAAAAGATCTGTCTGAAATAAAAGAAAAGCTGAAGCAAGATATCCTTGCCAAAGCACAAAGGATTCGCCGGTACAAGAAACGCCAACGCTTCTTTGAAGAAAACAAAAAGTTCAACTCCAACCCCAAAAAGTTCTACCAAGAACTGGGCAAAAATAAAATAGAAGTCACTGCAGCACCAACGGCAGAAGAATTGGAAGAATTCTGGGGAGAAATATGGTCGGCGAACGAACCACCAAAAAAAAAGGAGTATCAAAATAACAAACTCGGCATCTGAACAAATTTGGACCCCCATAACAACTGAAGAGGTCACCCAGGCACTGCAAAGACTAAGCAATGGAAGGCACCTGGGCATGACAAGATCCCCAACTTCTGGTTGAAATATCTAACAGGAATGCAACAAAAAGCTGGCTGAAAACTTTAACAACGTACTAGCAGAGCCAGAGACAATGCCTGAATGGCTCACGAAGGGAAAACCATCTTAATTCCCAAATCAAATGAAACAGAAAAACCAGAAAACTACAGACCAATAACCTGCCTCCCTACTATGTTCAAGGCATTTACTGCAGTGATATCACAAAGGCTGAACAAGCACCTGGACGAAAACAAACTGTTCCCAGAAGAGCAGAAAGGATGCCGCAAAGGCCATATGGCTGTAAAGATCAACTAATGATTAATAAAGCCATAACTGAAGACAGCCACAGAAAAAAGAAAGGCCTCAGTATGGCCTGGATTGACTACAAAAAGGCGTTTGATAGCATCCCCCACACATGGATCCTCGAAACACTAGCCATTAACAAAGTAGCACCAACAATCATAAAATTCATAGAGCACTCTATGAATAAATGGCAACTAGTCCTACACCTCCAAACAAAAGAGGGACTCATGAAAACCAAAGACATCCCCATTAGAAGAGGAATATTCCAGGGAGATACGCTCTCTCCACTCCTTTTCTGCTTGGCACTGTCACCTCTATCTGATATGCTAAATAGAACTGGATGCGGATATAAATGTTACGGCAAAACGATCAGCCACCTTTTATATATGGATGACCTAAAACTATACGCTGCAAATGACAAACAGCTGGAAAACACTATTAAAGACAGTTCATGGATTACCAAAGAAATAGATATGAAATTTGGATTAGAAAAATGCGCCAAAGTAACCATGAAAAGAGGAAAACTAGTTAAGAGTAACAACATCACACTAGTTGAAGCAAATGAAATAAAAGAATTAGACCAAAGCCAAACTTACAAATACTTAGGAATCCATGAACTAGATAAGACACAACACACACAATTGAAAGAGAAAATAAAAAAAGAATATTATAGACGAGTTAGATCAATACTAAACACAGAGCTCAATGCTAAAAACAAGATAATAGGTATCAACACCTTAGCTGTCCCAGTTATAAGTTACAGCTACAATATCCTTAACTGGACACGAAATGAACTGACCAAAATAGACAGGAAAACAAGAAAAATAATGACAGGATCTAGGATGCATCACCCAAAATCTGACATAGAAAGACTATATATACAACGTATAGAAGGTGGTAGAGGCCTTATACAGCTGGAAAACTACTATAAAATAACCACCATAGGACTGCAAAAATATCTACTTCAGAAGGAAGGAAAACTGATCCAGATAGCGGCAAATCACGAGCAAAACAAAAAACTGTTCTCAGTATTTAAGGAAGCTGACAAATACAAACAAGAAATCATACCACCAAATAAATATGAAGAAGAAGAAGAAGATGAAGAAACAACAAAAGCTATAAAAAAAATGAAATCCAAACTAAAAATAGAACAGCAACGAACCATGATAAAACGATGGCAAGAAAAGCCCCTTCATGGTAAATACTGGACTAAACTAAACGCAAAAGAAATAGACAAAGAAAAATCCCAGCAATGGTTGAGAAGCGCAGGACTCAAAGCAGAAACAGAGGGATTTTTAATTGCAGCACAAGACCAAAGCCTCCCCACCAGAAATTACCAAAAACATGTAATGAAAAGAAATATTACAAGTAACTGCAGAATATGTGGAGATGGACAAGAAACAATAAATCATATTATCTCTAGCTGCCCAGTCCTGGCTAAGAAGGAATATATTCACAGACATGACAGAGTTGGAACTTACATACATTGGAAGCTATGCCAACATTATGGAATAACAACAGAAAAAAGATGGTATAGGCACACACCAGAAAAGGTCACAGAAAACGAGAAAGCAACAATACTCTGGGATATGCCGATACACACAGATAGAGAAATTAAGGCCAACAGACCAGATATAGTTGTCAGAGACCATGAAGAAAAAAAATGCTTTCTAATTGATGTATCAGTACCGGCAGATGACAACGTGTCTCTAAAAGAAATGGAGAAACTCTCAAAATACAAAGACCTGGAAATAGAGGTAACTAGAATGTGGAATCTGAAAACAGAAACAATTCCTATCATAGTAGGTGCATTAGGCATGATAAAAAAATATTCAGACAAATACATAACAAAAACACCAGGACTTACATACACATATAACATACAGAAAATTGCACTACTAGGCACTGCACACATCCTACGCAGAACACTTTCCATACAATAACCATCAGAGCATCACAACAAATCACAGCACATACCCAAGGCACACAGAGCTGCGCTCGGTAGTGAAGTGAAAGCACGCTATAAAAATAAAAATAAAACTACTGAATAATAATAATAATAATAATAATAATAATAATAATAATAATAATGATAATAATAATAATAATAGATGCCCTGATGCAGTACCAGCTCTCATGGTTTCTGATCTTAAATGCAAGTGTTTTGTCTTGATATAAAAGATGGTCTACAGCAAATATTCTGCTCAATACCACAGATTTGCTTGTCAGTTGTTTGACCATAACTCGTTGACTATGCCCATAAGTGGCTAACGTTATGTGCATTTCTGATCATGAGCAGAAGTAGTGGGGGAGCATCATAGCTGTGTGTTAAAAGTAATTCTTGGAGGTTTGGATAATTTACCTTTGGAAACATGGGTGGTTTGTTCAACATCTTTTAAACAATCCTTATTCAGGGACCATTTCAGCGAGAAGGGCTACTCGATCAGAAGAAAATGACCTGCAAGGTCATGTTCTGTTTATCGTGATATGATACCCCCACGTCGCGCACATATGGTTGTGATGGATGTGCCTAGTGTACCCTTATCAGACAGGTAGTCATGATGCGTATACTGGGCTTCGTATATTTTACCCCAGTGTCACTTTCATGGCATGCTCTACCCTCTCACGTAATGATGATAATAATAATAATAATTATAATAATAATAATAATAATAATAATAATAATAATAATAATAATAATAATAATAATAATAATAATAATACTACGGACAGAAGTTAGCGTTTTTTACATTGTTGTTAAGCAGGTTATGGGTCGATAGTTTTTTGGTTCTTTTGTTTCTTCATTTTTGGAAAGTAGAAATGGTACACCATTAACCAACCAAGAGGGAATTATACTAGGATGTGGCTAAACATTGTTGCAATGTATTGTTAGCAGTTCATGGCTTTCTGGGAAGGCATTCAACCAAAGGTTATGAATTTTATCCTTTTCTGGAGACTTCAATTTGTTTGACCTCCTGAGAGCAGATCTTACATCTCTACATTGATACCCTCCCCTAGGAAAAAACATTTAAGTAAAGATCATTTACGAAAAAATTACAATGATTCTTCGGTCTTTTTGCGTAAATATATCCGGATCTAGTCGATTTATATCCGGATCTAGTCGATTTATATGGAACTTTTCGAAGTTAATCTTCCAAGAAATGTCTCAAGGTTTTGAAACGTGTCCTTCTCTCATGTGTCTTGGAATGATGTTAAAAGGAAATGAGCTATCTAAGGTGAAATATCTCTAACTTAGTGGTGCGTTGTGATCTGACACAAGTATCATTTTCATAGATGACAGGTAGCAAGGGGTTCGTGTTTTAATTGAATTTTAAATTGATGCAATCATCATTTGAGAAATGCTGTTGGAATATTTTCCATTTAATACAGATGAATTAGCGCTCACAAGGATGTTGCAGAGAATAAAGTTTGCGGTTCTCTATGACAGTTACGGTCTTCTGGCAACCGTCTTCCTGAGTATTAATTTCAGTGTGAAGAAAATATACGTATATGTTTGTTTTAATATATATGTTCAGCATAATACTATACAGTTGTAAATTCGCAAATTCGTGCCAATACAGAAAGCTACCTCATCAGAGAAGCAGAATATCATGGCTGCAACAACTTGACTGTAATTATACAAAATTCACTGTTTGTATTTACTGACAGAATTGGAACAAATTACATTGGTTTCGTCAGGGAAAGCAATAAAACTGAAAAAGTATGTTGCCAAATAGAGCTACATATGAAAAGCACATAACGGAATTTAGAAATAGATAAGAATTAATAGAAACGCTGGTTAATCACCTGCTTGCTATAAATCCATCTGAATATCTAGCAACAAAGTTTCTGGATGTCATCCAAGAGGGAGAAGGCTGACGATATCAACTGACATTAAGTGGATGTATATGTTGACTTTCTAATTGAGACGGAATTTAAAATAGTTGCTAGAGATATAATTATATAACTATCAAGCTTATAGTTTCGCAGACAAATAATGGCCATACCCTCAGATTATGTCGTATGTGTATTTGGAGGACTAGATTGTAAAGATATAAATATATATATATATATATATATATATATATATATATATATAACAAGAGAGAGAGAGAGAGAGAGAGAGAGAGAAACAATGAGAGACAAAGAGATAAAAAGTAAAGAAGCTGCAACTTTTTGCAACGGATATGTGTTTGTAATTTGAGTTTACATATGACTTTTGATATGAATTCACAATGCTTTTTTTACTTTTTTTTCGACTCTAGGCACACAGCCCAAAATTTTTGGAGAGCAGGGCCAGTCGATTAGATCGATCCAAGTACGCAACTGGTACTTAATTTATAGACCCCCAAAAGGATGAAAGGCAAAGTCGACCTCGGCGGAATTTAAACTCAGAACGTAAAAACAGAAAAAATAATGTGAAGCATTTAACTCGGCATGCTCATGTTTCACAAATAATTTAATTTCAAATTTTATATTTTAAATATTTTGTATGTTATATTAATTATATTTATTTTTGGTTTATGTTTTTCACTATTTGATTTGCCTATTAGTGGTTTTATCTCTAATATAATTTATATATATATACGTACATATGTACACAAAAAGGTGTGTATTTGTGTGTACATATACGTAGATACACTCACATAAACACGCATGCATAGTTTTGTGCGTGTGTTTGTGTGTGTATATATATATGTGTGTACGCCTCTGTATATATGTGTCTATGTATGGGTATATTCATGCGAATATGTGTGTGTACGTGTGTTAGTGTGTGTGTATTAGTATTTGTATTTGTATATGTCCGTAATTATACTTTCTCTAAGTAAACAGTGAATAAAAAGAAATCTAAACTATCAGTTCGAAAACTGCTTTTAAGTAAGGAAATCCTATCAGAGTCACCTTTTGTGAACTTCTAAATAACTAAATGTTTAACTGTAAAAATTATCAGAAAAGTAATTTCCGTTCATTTTTATCAAATCTAGATAAGAACAGTTGAAAGGTTTTATCACATATTTAGTGACTCCGTAGCTATGAATTTATATATGTATATATATGATTGTGTGAGTGTCTATATTACATCTCCACTTATGCAGCCAAGGACACATTCGTAGAAACGTGAATACTTAAAACTGAGACGACAAAGTGAATTTTCTGATAATATATTTGACTTTCTAGAATTACAGAATATTCTTAAGTTGAACTATACATTATTGTTGGCTGTAATGTATATGATCTTGCGTTTGCACTTAATGTTTGTGATGCAGACATAAATGTTCATAATTAAATTATCCTGTTGAGATTATTCAAACGAATAATCCTATTTCTGTGGAAGTTGTGTAATATATCACTTCGTCTATTAAATAATAAATGTGTTATTTTGAATAATACGAGCTTAATACACCAACTAATTGTTTAATCGTGTTAAGTAATGGAAAGTGTAGTTTGTTATTCAAGCATGCTTCGAAATATTTACTTCATCTTGGAAAATCTAGAATGCCAATTTATTTCAACACGAAAGAATTTATACAAACACCTAGATATGATATTTTGTTTACTGTGGATTATTTTATGTATATGTAAATGTGTGCTCGGCAGATGAGCAACTATCTGTATGTATATATGACATAGGACTATCCTTGTGGAAAAATTCTATGTATATGTAAATGTGTGATCGGCAGATGCTCTAAGTCTATCGTTGTCTTGCTGATGGATATTATGGAGGTAATTTGGAATAAACTTAAATTATATCAGTCTCTTAGTTATCTGCTTTACGTTATGCATTGACTGTAGGTTCTGTTAAGAAAAGAAACAAAACATCTTAATTGTAAAAATGGTAGCTAGTGTGTTATATACCACTAAATCGTTGAATCTTTGTAAACGATTTTTCAAAATATCATTCTTGCTTTTGCGATTCATCACTTCTCTAATCAGGTGTATTTCTTCTATGAATATCATCTCTTTGGTTGTTTCTTAGAGAACCAAAATCATAGAATGTATTCTATATGATAATGTGCGTTAGCAAATTTAGATAGTGATTGATAAAGAGAAATCATGAAGCAAATGCTGTCGATTCCTGAATATTCACTGAAAGCAAAAGAAAAGTAGATATCACTGAAACGGATTGCTTTCAATATCAAATCAAAAGCGAACCCACACACGAGCATGTAGGAAGACATGTAGCTTT
This sequence comes from Octopus sinensis, assembly GCF_006345805.1. Lineage (NCBI taxonomy): Eukaryota > Metazoa > Mollusca > Cephalopoda > Octopoda > Octopodidae > Octopus > Octopus sinensis. Next base: position 13,386,124 of record NC_043012.1, read on the forward strand.
GAGTGACTCTGAGCGAGCGTGATTTTGTGTGTATGTGTGGGTGTGTGTATGCGAGCATGTGTGTGTGAGTGTGTTTGTGTGTGTGTGTGTGTGTGTGTGATAGTCCATGTGTGTATACGCCTATAGATTCAGTCACGGCAGACATAGGAATACGCATACAGATATATGTATATGTAATTTGCTTAGTCTATTGATAAAATCCCACCTTGAAACATATAACTCTTTTTCAAATATGCCCAAGATTATTCAAAATGCTGTCTTATTCTAGTCATAGGATTTATTCAAATTTATCTTTTAGAATTTTTTGAATTTGCAATTTATATTCAACTGAATGCGTAGGTTTTTATTTGAGATTTATTTTTATTTTAGCAGTATATTAATAAATTAATTTTACATCCTGCCCTATTCACATTCTTACTTATATATATATGTGTGTGTTTGTGTGTGTGTACATATAGACAAGCACACACACATAAGGGTATACATATATATATATATATATATATATATATATATATATATATATATATAATATATATATATGTATATATATATATATATATATATATATATATATATATATAATATATAATATATATATATATATATATGCATATACATATATATATATATACACAAATATATATATTAGGTTGTCAACTATGAAATTTGTAGTAAGGAATATGGTAAACTTTGACAGATATTCATGTCGCGCCATTATTATATTTTGACAATCTTTTTTCTTAGAAAGCTGACACAACTCTTTCTTTATTGTAACTCAATTTACGCTTTGTAAATTATTTATAAATCGCTTTTTAGAAATGGATAAGTTGGAAATTCGTACAGTTTTGAAATATGAGTTCTTACTTGGAAATACAGCCTCACACACAGCTCGGAATATTAATGAGGTATTTCATTCTAGTGTTACTACACAGCAGACAGTATCAAATTGGTCTCCAAAATTTTGTTTTCGTAACTTTGACCCAACAAATGAGCATCGTGGTCGACAATAAACAAAGGTGGATGATGATAAACTGAAAGCCAGCGTCGAATCACTTCCATCTCAAAGTGCCCGTGAATTTTCGTTGTTCTTTGGTATTAGCAAAGAAAACAATATTGACTCACCTAGTTCACATCGGTAATGTGAAACATTTGGATAAGTGTGTTCCACATGAACTCAATGAATCATTTTAAAAACCGAATTGTAACATGTGACGAGAAATGGATCCAATACAACAACCGTAAACGTTCATCAGAAGGGCTGGAGAAGGACGAGCCACCAAACTACAGTCCAAAAAGCAAAATTCATCAAAAGACGCTCATGGGGTGTGTTTGGTGGTCTGGCGGAGGTATGATCCATAATGATTTCATTAAACCTGGGTCATCAATCACGGCCGTAGTATACCCCAGCCAACTGGACCAAATGATGCAGAAACTTACAAAAGTATAGCTTAGACTAGTCAACAGATCCACTTTTATTTTATTGGAAGACAACGGCATAACACACATCACAGAAATGACATTGGTGAAACTGCACCATTTGGATTTAGAAGTGCTCCATCACCCTACTCACCTGATCTTTCATCCGTTGTCTATCACGTCTTCTAGAAATTGGATATATTTTTACAAGGAAAAGATTTTATTGACTCTAGATTTCCCGTCTTTTACAGTTCTGGGCTGGACAAGCTACCGCTGAAGTGGCAGAAGTGTATTGACAATATGGGTGCATACTTTGATCAATAAATCTATTCCTTGTATTTATATAACGTTAGAAAACTTTTTTTCTTTTCTACAAATTTGATACTTGACAACCTAACATATATCGATCTACCTAATAAGACACAGGTTGCAACATGTTTTAATTTGTGGCGATTTAAATGTTATTGCTCTCCTACTACGTTTTCAAGGGGGATAAACTAAGTATCCCTTTCTTTCTGTGATAGCAGGGCAGACAGCCAGCACTATGACCAAAAAGACTGGCCACCAAAAACCTGCTTCTTCCTCGAAAATCACAACGGGAAAGCTGTGTCGTTAGTTGACACAACAAAATTCTTATTTCTTTATTGCCAACAAGGGGCTAAACACAAAGGGGACAAACAAGGACAGACAGACAAAAGGAAATAAGTCGATTACATCGACCCCAGTGCGTAACTGGTACTTAATTTATCGACCCCGAAAGGATGAAAGGCAAAGTCGACCTCAGTGGAATTTAAACTCAGAACGTAACAGCAGACGAAATACCGCTAAGTATTTCGCCCAGCGTGCTAACGTTTCTGCTAACCCACCGCGTTATTGACCCCACAAAATTCTGCTGCCACCACTCCACATCAAATAAAGGCTTATGAAAAAAATTGCGGAGGCCCTGAACAAGAAAGGAGTTACTTTCAAGTACCTGGATTCAAAACTTCCTCGTATAAGTGAAGGCAAGGTAAAAGCAGGAATCTTTGTAGATCCTCAAATTTTATACTTGATGTGGGACAAGCATAGTGGAGAAGCATTAGCAGGTGTCTAAGTGAATGCTTGGATTTCCTTCAATAAGTTTGTCGAAAAATCTTGGGAAACAGCCGCTTCCCAGAGTATGGAAAATGATCCAAGACCTGATATCAAGTTTGAAACAAGATGGGTCTTGAATGAATGTGAAAATGCATTTTTTGCACTCATATCTTGACTAGTTCCCCAAGAATTGTGGGGACTACAGTGAGGAAGAAGAGGAGCGGTTCCATCAAGACATTTGCACCATAGAAACTCGATACCAGGGCAAATGGAATGTCAGCATGATCGCGGATTTCAGCTGGTCATAAAGACATGATGGTCCCGTTGCACAACACGAGCGGCAATCAAAGCGCTCCTCCTTCATTTGTATCAATATGTAGGCTAACAATTAGGAGCATATTTTTTACATTCGTTTGGTTTGATGTTGACAATTCTTATTCATTTCATTATGAACGTGGTTCGTTTCATGTTGATTTGCAAACCATATGTTCTTAAAACAAACAGAATGTGCTTTTCATTATTTACTTGATTTTAATAAAATAATTCTTTTAAAAAATCATATTTTATATTATTATTAAGTTGTATTTTACTCAACATCCTTATGTGACAGAGCAAATTTGTTTCACTATCTTAAATCAGTAACCCAAGAATATGTAACATCCATGAATAGAAAGAATAAAATAAATCACGAATGTAGACGAGTGTTATTCACCATGTGTCATTAAATTTCATTGACCCAAATTATAATAGCTCGTATATTTGTACCAATTTAATAATTGTTAAGATGTTCATGCTAGAGTTTTTGTAAACAAAAGGCAATTGGAACAGCCCTAAGAAACGTGAGTCTAACAGTCTCTGCAAACCGATGATCACATTATTCTACACATTGAACTTGAGGGTGGTGGTTGCTATGCTGGACATGTCGACTGCAATATCAATGCGTAACTCTCAGATAAGAAACACGATTATATCACACTTAAACTAAACAGGAAATATGCATGCTTCATTCAATGAAGAGTTTCCTCATCATACATTCTACCTTATTCATCAAAATCAACATCATGTATATCTAACTGAAGTCATCATCACAAAAGCATCGAATGGCTTAGTATATCTAAAGAGTATTTCCAGCAAGATCAGGGATCGTTGCTTCGTCAACAAATAGAGTAACCCACGAAATTTGAAGTGCATTTTTAAAAGGAAATATTCCGCACTGTAAGATATATATATATATATATATATATATATATATATATATATATATATATATATATATATGTTAGAAAAAACACATTTTATTAATTCAAAATGAACAATTGAATTATTACACCATCTAGAAAATTACATATAATAGAAATATTAAAATTAAAATAACAATAAAATACCAATGATAAAGTAAATTGCAAAAATTTCTATTATATGTAATTTTCTAGATGGTGTAATTTAAATGTTCATTTTGAATTGATAAAAGGTGTTTTTTATCATTTTTTTATATATATGCCTTGTGAGGGGATTTGGTTGACGGAAACTGAAAGAAGCCTGCCGTATATATGTATATATATGTGTGTGTATGTGTTTGTGTGTCTGTGTTTATCCCCCTAGCATTGCTTGACAACCGATGCTGGTGTGTTTACGTCCCCGTCACTTAGCGGTTCAGCAAAAGAGACCGATACAATAAGTACTGGGCTTACAAAGAATAAGTCCCGGGGTCGATTTGCTCGACTAAAAGGCGGTGCTCCGGCATGGCCGCAGTCAAATGACTGAAACAAGTAAAAGAGTATATATATTATATTATATTATATTATATTATATTGTGTGAAATTTGATTTAGTATTTCTAAATTGATTTTTTTTTCCTTTAAGTTAGGATTAATATTCCCTCAAATAATTATTATATATATATATATTGGTGAGTGTATGTGTAAGTGTGTACGTGCATGCGTTCGTGTGTGTCTGCGTGTCTGCGTGTCTGTGTGTGTGTGTACAAATGAAAGCGCATAGCTCAGTGGTTTGAGTTTCGAAATTAAAATCATAAGGTATTGAGTACGATTCCTGGACCTGGTTGTGAGCTTTGTTCTTGAGCAAGCCACTTTATTTCCACGTTGTTATATTTCACTCAGCTGTATAAATGACTTGCAACGTCATTGGAGCCATGGTCTATCGGCATTTGCCTTTCCCTTGAATAACATTAGTGGCATGATGGGGGGGGGGGGGTGCTGGTATGCTTAGGCGACTGCTGGTCTTCCATAAACAGCTTTGCCCGGACTTTGTATGTGCAATTCCATCGCCATCTATGACCGGAGTGAGTCTTTACCCTTCACCGTTTAGAGATGAACAAACACGCACACACATACACACACAAACATACATACATACATACATATATATATATATATATATATATTATATATATATATATATATATGTCACGTGATCACGTGACCGACCAGGCACCAAGTGTTGCTACACATCGCTGGTCACAATGCGCTTCGTATTGTTTTAGCCTTCAATGACGCTACTCCGCTGGCTTAGCGAGCCGGCCAACAGAAGAAAGAGTGAGAGAAAGTTGTAGTGAAAGAGTACACCAGGGATTACCACCACCCCCTGCCGGAGACTTGTGGAGATTTTTGATGTCTTCGCTCAATAATCTCTCACAACGCTCGGTCTGGGAATCGAAACCGAGATCCTACGATCGTTGCCCTAACCACTGGGCCATTGCGCCTCTCCACACACACATACACACACATATACATATATATATATATATATATATATATATATATATATATATATATATATGTATATGTATATATATATATATATATATATAATATATATATATATATACATATGTGTGTGTGTGTGTATATATATATATGTGTGTATGTGTCTGGTGTGTGTGTGTACATAGTGATATATTATATGTAATGGTTCCTTATGGCTTGTTGTAGACATTTTAAGTTCTTTTAGGTTCTTTGCATTCAACTATCTCTATCACTTGCCCACCCTGTAACAACTCATCGCATTCTGTGCTCTTCACCTTGTTTATCACTGAATACACTCGAATAATAAGTAATTTATGAATGTTGTTAATTCCCCCAACAAACTAACACCTAATTCGCACCTGCGTTTTGTAATGCTAATGAATAGCAATTTCGTTCTGCTATCTTTACCTTATTTATCGTCCTTCTTCCTCTCTTTTTCACTATACTGTGCTTCTTTAGTATTGCTTTCTATTTTTTTCTGCCATATCTCCAATTCTTCTCTACAGTATCCCTTATTGACACTGTAATTGAAAGGAAATTTATTGAAAAGTCACAAAATTCTGCTGATATACTACACTTCAATAAATGTTTACATACATATATGAATACATACATATATACATAATATCGTATAGTTGAGGTTATATGAGATACTGGTGTTAATGAGACCCAAAAGCGTCAGGTAATGCAGAATAAGTGCTATAGACAAACGGTAGTCGAAACTAACTATGACTTAACTTTTCCGCTTACACCGTTTCCGATGAACGGATATTATTATTAATTAATATTCTTGAAACAGCTGTTAGACGTTCTACTATAAATGTTCTAATATCTATACCGCCTTGGTTTTTTATCTCATTACGCAAAATATTCATAATATCGTATATATATATATATATATATACACACACAACATATACCTATGAGGAGGTACCTAAAATACACACCAATTTCGCAATGTTATGTAATACACTTCGATTTACCTGTTTATACTTATATCGCTTTCAAATTATTCTTTATTTGAAGCAATGTATTGGTCCAGATGCGTTTTCCGCTATTCAGTGCTGGAACTCTAGAAGTGATGTCTTTTGACGTCTCCGTCGATTTTTTTTTATTTTCACCTCTTCCAAATTCTGTAGCACCACCTTCCTCACCAGTGATGCCTTCCGAGAAAAGGTCCGAATCATTTTCCAACTCTTCTTTCTGTTCACGACACACATTCAGTTTTGACTGCTTTTAACCGTCCATGACTAAGCCTGGCCCAAATTTTGATGCATCAGGATTCATTCTCAATTCTTCGCTCAAAGTTTAAAAGCAGGAGCTACAGGACACACCAGTCATATCAATAACTCCGTCAATTGTTCGGAGATGGTCCTCCAAAATCAGTTCATGAATTTTCTCAATTCGCCCTGAACGATGTCGGACCTCAAGTGACATTTGACCAAGCCTAAAGTGGGAAAACTACTCATAAACATGTGTTTTACTCATGACAGATTCCTTGTAAGCTATTTTCCCTAGCAGAAAACATGATTTCATGGAAGCTCACTGTTCCTTCGTTTCAGCCATCGCAAAAATCAACGAAAAGTGGAGAAAAACTGAAAAGGAAAGACGCACTCTGGCAGCACAAATTCACACAACAACGCTGTTTGACAGACTAATGTCTGGGGATCGCATCAAGTGGTTTCTAGCG
>NC_043012.1:13398070-13415570 GCF_006345805.1 Octopus sinensis
GGCGTGTTGGCAGTATCGTTAGCACGCCGGGTGAAATACTTATCGGTATTTCGTCTGCCGCTACATTCTGAATTCAAATTCCACCGATGTCCACTTTGCCTTTCATCTTATCGTGGTCGATGAAATAAGTACGAGTTTCGAACAGGCTGACATTGATTTCACCCTGTCAAGGTCGATGTTATCGGATAGTCTTCTCCTCACAATTTTGAGGCTCTGTGCCTTTAGTAGAACAGTTTATTATTATTATTATTATTATTATTATTATTATTATTATTATTATTATTATTATTATTATTATTATTATTATTATAATAATATTATTATTATTATTATTATTATTATTATTATTATTATATTATATTATTATTATTATCGTCAATATTATTATTATTAGTAGTAGTAGTAGTAGTAGTAATATTTTATTATCATCATCATTAGTAGTAGTAGTAGTAGTAGTAGTAGTAGTAGTGGTAGTAGTAGTTGTTGTTGTTGTTGTTGTTGTAACTGAAGATGGTAAAAGAGTGAGTTGAACACACTGAGGCTTGTGACGAAGAAAGAAGTGTAAGATTGATCTTATATCGAAAGGATTTTACGTGAAGTATGTAAGTTATCTAAAGTATCATCTTTTGTAATTCACTTATTTGGATCTGCCTTGTGGTTGGTCTATATACTTGTATTCTTTTCTTGATATCATTCCAAGTTTCCCCATAATAATAGGTAATGTTGTTGTGTCGAGATGCTACATTCTTCCGATTTAAATCTCCACAACCTTATATTCGCTGTTTTCAAACATGCAGTGGCGTTTTTTTTCTAGTCTAGAGCTGCAAATCTTTTCAATGTTATTTTTCACAACTAACTCTGGTCGGTGGGCCTGTATATTCTAATCCGATGAACAGTGAAGTTCCAAAGCATCGCAACGCCGGCACGCTGGGCGACGCCTGGTGGGTTAAAGTCCCACCAATCGTTTTTGCGTGAGGGCAGTTGTATGTGTAGAAAATTGACAAGTATATGTACTAAGCTGCTCTGTCATGCATTTGCAAGTATTGTGTTTGTGCATCTATTGATTTTTGTGGTTGATTGTCTCAAAGTGTTCTCAGCATATGGAGCATGGTGTCTTGGTTTCAAATTTCAGGACATGATTCTGTTAATTTCTTGCCGAAATGGGCTGGTCCTAAGCAGCATTTATATGCCCATTAATTTCTGGTTCGAAACCAGACCATGACAGCCACTGATCAGTAAGTGCTGCTAAACAATATATTAATTGAAATGTCAAAATTGTGATCATTGCCTGTAGCCTGAAAATAATATAACGTATAATGTACTGTCAATTTGATGTTTGATAACTCTATCGTATGAGATGTGTTGCGCTTGTTCGCAGGCAGCCCTCTGTCTGCATATGTGAATAATATCATTTACACTTTAACAGTGATTTAAGTTTTCCCAATCTAGATTCATTGAGTACTCTTCCTGGGTTAATGTTGCCTTCTAATGTTCTGTGCCTATGAGGCAAACATAGGCTTTGCAATATTATATAATTATTATTCTATCAGTAATATCCATTCGTGTACTTACACCTGGAGACAGAGAGCGATTGTGGTGCTTTAATTTTGCTTTCGTTGAATTTATTGCAGGAAATTATTGTCAGTTATAAATACCCAGTATATTGAAGTGTTTTTACTGCATACAGTTTCAATTGCACATGTCATTGCGTTTTTAATGTATATTTATAAATATGGGCTATTATCACTTATAATATATGAGTCGGAATTATATATTATCATAGTAGTTGGTACTGATTATATTTCGGAATTTCTTGTATTAAAATAAAATGTACACTTTGTTATATTTGTATATTTCTATATGCATCTATTGGGCTGAGGAATAATTCATGAGCGATTTTATTCTCTTTTCAAATTTAAAAACGTACGTAGAAACAAAACACAATGGCAAAATGTCTTGTGAAATGTTATTTGAAAGAGAATTGTTTGATCTACAAGTTAGTATGCTTTGATCTTCTCACTTTATTGATTTGTGAATATTTTCAGATCATTATAATGGAATGTCAAGTGAAGAAGTCTGAGCATTTTCGATACCATTTACTTTTTGCATTTAATCGAGGAGATAAGACTGCCGAAGTTGCTCGTGAGATTTGTGCAATTAATGGAGAAGGAGCAATAATTCAAAGTAGTTCGTTTTCGCCCTTCAGAATGGGAATTTTTACCTCGAGGACGGATCACACACCGATCGAGCAATTGAGATCGATGAAGAGCGATTGAATCAGTTTCTGCACGAAAATCCACGGCAAACGACCAGAGAATTGGAGATGGATTGCGATAAAAAAAACTGTGGTGAACCACCTTCACGCAATGGGCATGGTTCATATAACTCAAATTGGCCAACCGGTGTGTGATCCGTCTTTCGGGTCAAAATTCGCCGGTTTGTACTTTGAGGTATTGCTCCTTCTCCATACACAGCACAAATATCACGAGCAGCTTCGTTGTGCTTAAGATCGAGATTAAATGGAAAGAGCAAATGGTGTTGAAAATGTCCACTTGATTTTAATGATATGAAAATACACAATCAATAAAATTTACAAATCAAAAGACCTTAACATGTAGAGCAAAACATTCTCTTTCACATAAAATAAAACATTCTGCAAGTGCGTTTTGTTTCCGCGTGCACTTTTATATTCGATAAACAACGCTCATGAATTATTCCTCAATTCAATATATCTTTATAAGACACACTGAGAGAGATTGTGTGTAGGTGTTTGTGTGTGTATGTGTGTGTGTGTGTGTGTGTGTGTGTGTGTGTGTGTGTTTGTGTGTGTCAGTGTGTGCATGTTTATACACCACTGATTGCCTCGACAGAAAAAAAAACACAAACAAGACAGTGAAATAATCTTTTATCAGCACAGAAGTCATCAATAAAGTTAAGAAGATGATTCTGGATAATCAGCAATTTCAATAGGTTATATGTTATTCATTGAATTATTTTTAGCCAATATATCTGTTCAGGAATTGGCTCACAATAACATTTCCTGAAGACTTACTGAAGAAGTTGTCCGAACAAATAATTATAGAAATGCAAGCTAAAAGTGCAAAAGATCGACTTGTATTAGTTTTATAACTTGAACTGCTTGTCTTATAATACATAAAATTATATATACGTAAGTGTGTGTGGGAGTGTAAATATATATATATATATATATATATATATATATATATATATTTTTTTTTTATCTTCTTAAACTTTTAAAACTTTTTGATAGTTTATAAAAAATAAAAAAATAAATAAATATAAAAATATAAAAATTTAAAAATAAAATTAAAAATAAATAAATAAATAAAAATATAAATAAAAATAAAAATAAAAATATATAATTAAATAAAATATATATATATATATATTTATAATTTATAAGTTTAGATTATTAATTTAAATAATTTTTTAAAATTTTAACTTTAATTTAGATATTTTAATTGGATTTTTATATTTTATATTTTATATTTTTTATATATTTTTTAATTAATTTTATTTCTATGTATTGGCTTATGCTTTTCACTGTTTGATTTGCCTAGTAGTGGTTTTATCTCCAATTTAATATAATATTATATATATATATATATATATATATATATATATATATATATATATATATATATATATAGCTAGCTAGCTAGATAGATAGATAGATAGATAGATAGATAGATAGTAGATAGATAGATAGATAGATAGATAGATAGATAGATAGATAGATAGATAGGTACTGCAAATTTAGGGTGAATACTTGACAAGTGTAAGCACCTGACAGCTAGTTGCAGAGGTGAGAAGGAATATATCAAATACAACCAAAAACAGAACACAAAGGATGTCGCGGTACACGTGTTTCAAACTTTATAAACGACCTGTTCTTACATCAGTGTATAATAGATATAAAAGATGGTTTAAAGTTCTCTTCAGCCGCATGCATTGTTATTCCAAAGAGTCACATCTCACTATAAAAATATTAAAAATACATGTAGTATTACCCATAATAATAGGTATATCATATCTCCCTGAGAAAGTGTATTTGTAAAATTTCATAACTAAATAGGCGTATAGGGGATCATTGGATTTCGAAAATATGTCCATACTGTAATTCCAGTCAACATATAGTGAATGTTAAATAGATTTGAATGGGTTCATTCTTCTTGTAAGGAAATAAAAAGAAGGAAAAAGAACATGGAGAGGAAAAACATAGATAGAAAGAATAGAGAGAAAAAAGAAAATAGAAAAGAAAAAATGCTTAAATAGTCTTGACTATTAGTTCTGTCTTCAAAGGAAAATATTTTGCCGGCGGATTTCCAAGATATATCCACCCAGATCATCACTGATCCGACTCCATCCTTAATAGTTGGAAGAAAGCAGTCTTTGTCAAATGCTTCTTTTGGTTGTCTCCACCCGTATACTCGGCCAGTGATTGGAAATAAGGTAAAGGATAACTTGTCCGAGAAAATAGCGTTCTTTCCACTGTTCTCGTGACCAATTCTGTAGGTATTTACGCCACTCTAAACGCTGTGCAACGTTTGTTTTTGAAAGTATTGGTTTTCTCATTGGAGCCCTCTCGTGAAATCCGGCTTCGTACAGCTCCCGCCGAACAGTTTTTGTGGCAACTGGTTTCTTGAGGTGGTCATTAATATCTGCAGTAAGTTTGGGAACTGTAGTTTTGTGATCATTTCTAAGAATTCGCGTAAGATACCAACGGTCCCTGTCTGAGAGTCTGGGTTTTCTTCTGAAGTTTTGTGTCGACGTGGAGGTTTTCTTCCTTCTTTCTCAAAGCCTGCCATTACTTTCAAGATAGTACTTCTTTATGTACCAAATATGTCAGCTGTTTTCGTTACACCAGCGCCAACAATTTGACCTCTTTGAAAGTCCGATAGTCTGTCATTTTAAGGGATTTTAATTAACCTTTTTTGATGATAACTGAAAAGAAAAAACAAATTTAGTAAAACATATTAAGCAACACTAATATTAAATAAAAAAAAACATTAAAATAAACAATCTTTTGTCAGGTCTATAGATATTTCTGAATTATGATGCTATGATGCTATGTTTTCCCACTACTTTGTCAAAACCCTGTATATATATATATATATATATATAATATATATATATATATATATATATATATATATATATATATATATATATATATATATGCCGAGATCCTAGAAGACACACAGAGACAGACAGAACGGATTTAATATAATATATATATATACACACACACATATATATATATACATATGTATGTATGTATGTTTTATGTATGTGTGTGTATGTATATGGATGCTGTTGTGTTTATGTCTCCGTAACTTAGCGGTTCGACACGAGAGAATGACAGAATAAGTACTAGGCTTACAGAGAATTAGTCCGGGGTTCGATTAGCGCGACTAAAGGCTGTGCTCCAGCATGGCCACAGTCAAATGACTGCAACAAATAAAAGATAAATTATAAAAATAGATATATAAATAATAAGTAAATAAATAAATATATAATTAGATGAATATATATATATATATATATATATATATATATATTATATATATATATATATATATATATATATAGGCCTGCTCGCTTAGCCAGCGGGGTGGCGTCATTTCAAGGCTAAAACAATGCGAAGCGTATTGTGACCAGTGATGCGTAGCAGCATCTGATAGCCTGGTCAGTCATGTGATCATGTGTGATATATATATATAGAGATAAATAAATAAATAGATATGTCTGACAATATAAGAAATAGAAATAAATAAAATATAAATAATAAATAAATAAATCCATATAAAGAGTATGGATAAAAACAACATACGAAGCGACCTCATACGCACACAAACACATACACGCAAAAAAAAATTCACGGATGACCATAACAATATCAACAACACGAGTAACAACGGAAGTAGCAGCCGCGGTGACAAGGATAGCAATAACAACAACCACAAGTATCACGATGGAAAGAGTAGGGCGAACACAGAGACACAGAGAGAAACAGGAACTGTACCAAATTTTCGCGACATCAGCAGCACAGGGGAGTGAGTGAATGGGGCTGTTTGTGAATAGAAAACAAACATCAACAAACAGAAATGAAGCTATAGCAAATCATGTTTAATCCCGCACGGCACGTCCAAAACCACCCGGATCAGGGGCAGTGATCTGGCCTAGAACGGTCGTTATTTCACAACAGATCACATACATGGTTGCGCAAAAACAGGCATAAGTGGGTAAAGGAAGAGTATGATACAATTATTGAAATATCATGAAAGAGCAAAGCTGGGAAGAAATCGCAGAGTAGGCCAATGTACATTGAAATTTTGGATGGAAAAGAACATGCATCCAATGTCAGAAAATGAACTAATTAACCAGGAGGAAGGTTTACTTGACTGGAATTGAAATATTTCGGATTAGTGAGTTTGAGAGCTGCTGCGGATGGGTTACAAAGGATGATCTGAGTTGAAAACAGAGAGGTAGGAGTTGAAAGCAAGAAGAGTAGTAGTCAGGTGGAACAGGGAAATGGTGATGGGGCAGTTAAGGATGAGGAAAAGGCTCGTTATACAGTGAACTCTGACACCGTGGTGGATGGACATGTAGGGGAAATGAACCAACTAGATAATGAAATGCTTGAAATTCAAAGACGACTCACCGACTTGAATGATCCAGAAAAAAAGTTTAGATAGGAGTATCATAAATAAAGTAACACAAATTATAAATAGTCATACCATATATCCAGACGGAGGACATGTCACAAACAAGGAATCTTTGAGTTATTGCACTACTTGCTGAGAAGAAATTACAACTTCAGAGAGCAAAAAATGGTGGGGCAAAAGAACCATGGTGGAAAAGACGCATTCAAAGGGACATAAAGTTGGCAAGGCAAGATCTGGAGAAAATTGAGAAACAGTTAAGAGGAAACTAGAAAAATGGGAAAAGGACCGACCGAAAAATTTAGAGAAGAAATATAAAATATAAAGAACGGGTTTGATGCAGTATTCGAGCAGTTAAAACAGAGGATCGTGAAAAAAAGCCAAACTTTAGAAGATTTGTGAACAGAAAGAAGCAGTTCGAGAAGAACAGATTTTCAAAATAACCCGAAGCAATTCTTCCTAACGTTAGGAGGAGACAATGGGGGATAATATTGCTCCTGATGTAAATCAAGCCAAGGAGTTCTGGAGCGGATTATGAAGAAACAATATGGAGCATAAAAGGGATGCAATGTGCATAGGAACTAGAGATACACTTTCCTGGCTAAGGAAGACATACTACTAAGGAAACAAAACGATGTAGGAAGAGTGCTCAGGGTACCAAGAATCACCAGGTAATCGATAAAAATAGGTTGAGTTATTGTAAAACACATCATAAAAATCTCTGTAGTTTGGATTGACTTTAAGAAGGCATATGATATGGTGCCTCATTCTTGGATCGTTGAACGACTGCAGATGTTTGGTGTTGATGAAGACATCACAATTTTTCTAATGCGGAGCATGAAACAATGGAAAACCAAATTGTACTGAAGTAATGTATTCCTTGGAAAAGTTAATAGCGGCATCTTCTAAGGTGACTCGTTTTCTCCGTTACTTTTTGTAATTGTATTAATACCCATATAAATGACACTTAGGAAAGTTAAGATGGGTTACTGATGTGGGAAGAAATTCCCATCACTGAACCATCTTATGTTTATGGATAACCTGAAATTGTTTGGGAAGTCTGAAAAGCAGATAGATTCTTAACCAAAACAGTCCAGAAGTGTGTTTGGGACATCGGAATGGAATTTGGGATTACCAAATGCTCAGTACTTAATATGAAAAAGAGGGAAGAAAGCATTTTGCAGAGGATTGCGGATATCATCAGGAGAGACAATGGGTGAACACGATGGTAGTGAGTATAGATATTTAGGGACTTTGGAGCTTGATGGCATTCTACACAAAGAAATGAAAGTCAAGGTCAGTAAGGCGTATCGAGAAAGGGTAAAGACAGTGTTGAAATTCAACCTGAATGCCAAACATTTGATTACCGCAATGAATATCTAGACAGTTGCGGTGGTCAGATATAGTGAGTCCATCCTCAAACGGACTAAGGAGGAAATATCAACACTGAATAGATGAACGAGAAAGGTGATGACGCTGCATGGGTGCCACACCCTAAAGCAAACGTAAACAGACTGTATATGAAAAGAAAGAATGGTAGCAGAAGAATAATTATTAAAGATCATTGTATAAGGAGTGAAAGGAGAACGCTTGCCGAGTATTTCATAAACCGTGATGAAGACCTACTGCAATATGCCACGAAAGATATGGGTGTAAATGCAGATGAAAGTCTATCCAAAAAAGGATGAAATGAGTTCCCGAGAATGGAGAGAAGAGCAGATGTCAACTCGGGATTTGCGATTCCTTTCCGACAATTCATGAGACACCCATTTTCCAAGTTTAGGAAAGTTACCAAGTGGTTGAAGAAGATGATGAACAGTTGCATGGTTTGAACTAAGGTCTCTATTGTCAATTCTCCAACTTATAATGTAGGATTTTCTTCACATAATGCCTCAAGGTGCTTATCATCAAACTCAACTGGACGTCCTGTTCGATCTTCATCTTCAAGTGTGAAATCTCCACTTCTGAATTTTGCAAGCCATCTTCTGCAAGTTCTTTCATTCAAGCATTCTTTCCCATAAACTGAGTGTATGTTTCGAGTCGTTCCGGCTGCAGAGTTTCCTTTTTTGTACTCATAAAGCATTATGTGCCTTAAATGCTCTTTGGATACTTCCATGTTAGAAGCGGTTTAATCAAAGAAATTTTAATTTTATAATTCTGTAAAATAATATTTAATTAGTTTAAATGTAAACAAATGCAGAAAATAACTTTTAATTCCATTAGACATTCCGAAAAGCTATTAAATGTCCTTCAATTTTAAAAAAGGTGAACTCGGACAGAACTTAAAGGATGACCTGATATATTGAGGCCAGAAATTCTATATATATCTTCATTTTCCTTTGTAAGTGAAATGTGGAAAAAAATCGATGAGGACTTGGGGATACAGGAGGATATCTGTCTTCAGTAGCTTTTCTTACCTCAACTACACAACTTTCCTCTTCAAAGCCACCACACTGATAAGACAACTGCCCACACATCTTGGTCAAACAAATTTCCCGACAAGCAACTCGAACCTGAAAACACACTATCTGATAAACTCTAAACCACACTACTGATATGTTTATGGAATTCAGCTTTTAAATAGGCAGAAATTCTAAGCTAAAGAAATAATGCGCAACCGAGAAATGAGTACTTATCGAAAGTAATATAATGAAACATTTTCTATAAGTGTGCTTAAGATATTTTGCCGAATAGCATCAAGTTTGCTTTAGATTCTTCAAGAAATGTGCATTTACTTGCATCTTCAGAGAAAAATACTTTTATATATCTCTCTTTTACGCTTTTATTTGTGTGGTCACTCTCTTTCTTTCTTTCAGTCTTTCATTCGTTCTTTCTTTCTTATCTTATTTGTTTGTTTACTTCCTGTTTGCTTCTTTGCAAGAGAAAGAGAGAGAGAGAGAGGATGTGAGAGAGAAAGAAAGAAAGGGAAAGAGAGAACGTGAGAAAGAAAGAAAGAAAAAAGAGAGAGATCATATGTTTATAAAGAAGTGACAGTATTTGTAGATGCATATTAAGAAATGCAGAAGACACCAGTACTTCTTCTATCGATCTCTTTTGACGTATACACACCAGCATCGGTTGTCAAGCGATGTTGGGGGGACAAACATAGACTCAAAAACATAAAACACACATACATATATATATACATATATACGACGAGCTTCTTTCAGTTTCCGTCTACCAAATCCACTCACAAGGCTTTGGTCGGGCTGAAGCTATAGTAGAAGACACTTGCCCAAGGTGCCACGCAGTTGGACTGAACCCGGAACTATGTGGTTGATAAGCACGCTACTTACCGCACAGCCATTCCTGCGCCTATAAAAACAAGCAACGTTATCATCGGGCGTGATTCGAACTCACTACTTAAAGGAACGTTACTAAATACAGGAAAGCAGTTTCACCGTTGCTCGCTCATGATTTTTGCCAACCTACTACATTTATCTAATCGCTAACAGTCCATATACACACACACACATACACACACATACACACAAACACACATACACACAAACACACACACACACACACACACACACACACACATATATATACTTTTATTCTATTCTTCTATTGCATCAGACATTTGAGTGCGACCATGCTGCAGCACCTCATTGAAGGGTGTTTTTAGTCTACTACTTATTCTATCCCACTCTTATGCCGAACCGCTATGTCATGGGGAAATAAACACACCAACACCGGTTGTTAAGCGGTGATGTGGTAGAAAAAAGACAGAAACAAAGATTCGTGAACACACGGATATATATATGTGTGTGTATGTGTGTGTGTGTGTGTGTTCGATGGGCTTCTTTAAGTTTCCGTCTATCAAATCCACTCATAATGCTCTGAGCGGGTGAGCCTACAGTAAAAGTCACATTCCCAGGTACTGCTCGACCCGGAAACATGTGGTTGACAACCAAGCGTCTTACCACACAGCTACGCATCATACACTTACACACTCACACGCACGCACAGACATATAGATAGATACATGAATAGATAAATATATAGATAGATAGACATATAGATAGTTAGATAGCTAGCTAGCTAGCTAGCTAGATAGATAGATAGATAGATAGATAGATAGATAGATAGATAGATAGATAGATAGATAGATAGATAGATAGATAGATAGATAGATAGATAGATAGATGAAGAGAGAGCGGAGAGAGAGAAAGTGCCATGGAGACAAAGATACGTGTAGATAGACATTAATTAAAATCAATTATATTTCTTTTATTTTATATTATATCTTCAAGGACTGTTAAGAAATATTTCCCGTTATGAAATATAAATACTTCAAAATCTTTCTTTAGCATCGAATTTCCAAGTGATTTTCTTGTATTCTTTGCAGACAAAGAAAGAAACAATATCAAAAGTAGTGAAAGATAAAGCATTAATACAAATGTATAGTCACCAAAAGCAACACTCAAATATAGACGGAATTACCTCTTAACATGTGATAAAAGTAGGAATAACAAAAATTAAACTGAAAACATTCAAAGATTTTTAGAAGTTGTATGCATGTTCTTACCCGTTCATTGCAAATAAAAGTGGAATTCTATGGCTGCAAGTGAAAATGACTTAGGTAATTTAAGATTACGACATAACTTACATCAAAACTTTAGTATTTTGATTGTGAAATACTTGTAGAAAATATATCTATAAAGGCTATCTATAAGCCGGCATAAATTCGTGTTGCAGCATCTACGTCAAACATGTTAAATCATGTCAGACAACAGGCGAAAGAAAAAGGATAGCGGATTGGAAATGGCGATCACTTCTCAGAACACAACAATGCCATTTGTGATGATGCGACGGTGGATTAAATATTCAGGCGGGTAAATTTTAACTATTACAGCAATCCCTCGACCATCGAGGGTGCTACGTTCCCCCTGCCCCCACGCAATAGGTGAAAATTCTTGTAGTAGAAACAGTACATTTACTGTATATTTTACTTTATTTCTTTTATATAATGCATATATTTATTTTATTATGAATGCAAAACAACACCACACAGTAAAGGGCGTAAGCTTAAACAGCGATAGGTGAACTGCGATATGGAGAGGATTACTGGACAGGTTGGGGCAGACGTAACTCCCTTTTTTATTTGTATAATTTTTATAGTTTTCTACTTTCAACAAGATAGTGCAACATCTCACTATGGTTAAAACCTTTCAAGAACGGTTAAAACTTAATTTTGAGGTGAGCTGTATAGGACCACGTTGAGCGATTATGTGGTCATCACGATCATCAGACCCAACATTATCTGACTTTTTTCTTGAAAGATCTCGTTTACTCCCTGAAACCGAAATCAATTCATGAATTAAAACTAGCAATTTCTGATAAATGTTCTGAAATTAACGTTGAAATGTGTCAAAATCTTTGTAGAAGTGTTGCTTGGAGTGTTCAGCGTTGTACTGAAAACGCAGGCGAGCGTTTTGAACATGTTAATTAAATTTTTTATGAATTAGGACTTTCAGGGAGCATAGTGCAATTAATTTTCATTGCTTCTTTTCATTTCTTTTACCACCCTAATAATTTTTTGTACAATAAAAAATTACTAAATACACGAAAAGGTTGCACTATAAAAATTACTTAAAAACAAGGGCATGAATTATGCCGCACGCCGTAAAATAATTCGTATGTGCTCTCTTAAACCGAAGTATAATTGGTGTAATCAGCTTATTCGAAAAAGTCGTTACGCCGCAAATTCTTTTCCTAGTCAATTCAAATGTATATATCAGTTCTTAAAAATCGTAAGAATATAAAGATTCTCCAGATGGCTAGATCCGTACTGAAGTGCATGACAGCAAGAAATTTTGTCATATTAGTGAAGGTCATTATTATTAACTGGTCTATTAGGAACATCCCCCAAAGAATCTTTAATTATAGATCTCAGAATATATGTCCCTAGAAAAATAGATGCCTGGAAAACCATTAATGCAGATGGTTAGCATTAGGATTTAAACAGATCAATAAAAGCCTACATTGAATGATGGGAAACACCTTCAAAGAGATATGTGCACAACAGCCACTGTCGTCCAGAGACAAAAAGTAAAAGTCACGCATATGTTTATCGGTTAAGGTCCAGGCACTTAAAGAAAGGAATGTGAATAACTCCTGTACAATTTGCAGCCTCATAGGAGCAACAAATGTGAACCCGGTAATTACCGAAAATAATAAATATTAGATCATCAACAGTGGACGTTTTACACACCAGAAAAGAAATATTCCCTCTTACGTGCAAAAGTATCATCTCATATTTCGAAATTTCAAGCATGACCCCATTACCTTACCCACCATGCCACCCCTTCAACCTAGTAGATTTGTGTTGCTTTAGATTGAGCATATGTGCATTCTGCATTACTTGTATACTATGCATTAAAGACATAGACTGGCTTGATATTATACCGGACTTACAACACAAATATGCCTAACACATATTCATGACATCATACGATTCACAGAAGAAAATATGTTCATGAAGCTATGAACTTACAATTTCATGGATGAAGTTTGGAATAAAAGAATTTGTGAAATCTCATAAGTTTGTGCACTTGCTCAAATAAGTATATAACGCATGATGCAGATGTGCAAGTGTTTGTGTCTATCAGTGTGTGTGTATGTATGAGTGTGTAGCTATGTAAATGAACGTGATGGTCTCCAGTAATATACGGGTTCGCTGGAGATGGTTATGTGTAACTCTCGCGTCTAATTGCGCCGTTTATTTTAACCGAGGCGTTAATGATGTAGTATTCTTCTACATATCTTCTTAAATACCACCTTTAAAACATCAGTCTTCGTCCAGATCGTCATAATTAAAAGCATAGACTATTCTAGCAAAGTAATTTTTCCAATGTTAGCGCTTTAAAATGCGATGGGAATTAGATTACAAAATTTACTGACTCGTTTGTTGGTCAGATTTGCTTGTCCTCTGACAGTTTTTTCCAGTAGCTTTTCTTGTTCTCAGTCTTCCTGGAGTATTTTTTCTCTGTTTTCGGCATTGTGGACGGTTCTGTTTACTTCAAATTTATTCATATTTAGTGTGATGTTAATTTGTGTTGGTGTATCTTTTTGAAACAAACTCCCTCCTAAAGTATCTGGGAAAACTGAATACGTTTTTGAACTACCAGTAATATTTTAGGAGAAATTTAAGCAGGATAACGTGGTTAATTTTAATTGATTGATATAAAATGAAAAGAAAACTCGGAAACTAAGCAGATGTTAATGTGTATATTCATTTTTGTAGAGACCCTATGTATACTTCCTCACGCAAACACACACATACACGTACATACACACACACGCGCGCGCGCACATACACACACACAATCCACTTTATGCACCTCTATGCAGCTCCGCTTGCCCTGTTTCATTCATTGAGCATGAGTTTTATTCCCAGAATTTATATAATAGTAATCTTCCAGTACACCACACAGTGGGATCGAATCACGGACCTCGTAGCTATCGGAAAACTCTTTTGTTATTCGTATATACCGCCTACAATTTATGCATGTAATTATTAAGATTAAATACACACCGGCAGCTACAATTAATGCGTGTATGTACATACATGTGTGTGCGTTTGTGTGTGTGCTTGTGCCTCTGTGTGTGTATGCGGGTTTGTTTGAGCGTGTAAATATACATTATATATAAAGGCGAGTAAAACGGAAAGTCATATTTTATGTGTATATATATATATATATATATATATATATATATATAAATATTTAAAAATTAAGGGTAGAAATTGATATAAGTCAATTAAAACCAGTGGTCTAGCACATTAAAAAAAAACCGAAGATTAAAATATTTATATATACCAATTAAGGACTGAACACGAAAAGGTGGACAGTCAACATGCTAGATATAGACGTCAAATCGCCATTCTCCACAGGATTATGTTCTCAAATAAAAATTTTTATTTGAGAACATAATCCTTGTGGAGAATGGCGATTTGACGTCTATATCTAGCATGTTGACTGTCCACCTTTTCGTGTTCAGTCCTTAATTTGTATATATATATATATATATATATATATATATATATGGTGTGTGTGTGTGTGTGTGTGTGTGTGTGTACAGACAAATGTAAATGCTATACGTATACTACACTCATGTATATATATATATATTTATATATGTATACACATATATATAAATCTATAAGAATATATTTATGCACATTGACAGACGTACCCGCATCTATATAGCTGTATGATTATATGTGTAACTATAAATGATCACACCCACGAACACACTTTTGCATACACTTAAACCCGTATAGATTCAGTTGATGCTGTCTTCCTTTTTTTCCCTCTTAATAACTCTTAATTGGATGACAAGTCAATTCAAAAGTAAAAGAGACATT
The DNA here is from genome assembly GCF_006345805.1 of Octopus sinensis. Taxonomy (NCBI): domain Eukaryota; kingdom Metazoa; phylum Mollusca; class Cephalopoda; order Octopoda; family Octopodidae; genus Octopus; species Octopus sinensis. Next base: position 13,413,128 of record NC_043012.1, read on the forward strand.
CGCTTATAGCCTACCTTGTTGTTAAGAAAGACCTTTACTCATTGCTTATTCTCCAGCATTAGGGTGTGTTACCTAAATGGATATTGCTTGCATTAAATAGTTATGGTTAGGTAACTGACCTAACTATCTTTCCATAAAAGGCTGGTTTATTTGATTTGTGGCCTAAACTCCATATTTCATTAGGGACAAATGATGGAGATCTATTTACATAGCTCTCAAGCAATCCATTAAAATCCAGTGATATAGATTTGCAATTCAATTACGAGATATATAAAAGTGCACTCACCAACATCTAGCTTTATATGTGTGTGTGTTTTTCTGAGTGCAATTATGAATAAATGTATATTTGTACGTATGTGTTATGATATGTGTGTGTGTTTATGTATGCGTGTGTGTTTGTGTGTGTGTGTGTTTGTGTGTGTGTGTGTGTGTATGTGTGTGTGTGTGTGTGAGTGTGTGTCTCTGTGTGGGATAAATCATTATTTCCTCAGAAGCATTTCCTTCAGATATAAATATCTCCTATTATATGTCAACGACATTTATTTCGCGTATTCCAATGAGACGTTTTAAAAAATATTTCATTCGCAAATCCCAACTTATGACTGAAGTTTGCTGTTAGTGTCTGTCCTGATTTTCCACTCAGCAATTTATGCTTGAATGGAATATAACAAGTGAGTAAGTAATATGACAATATTATGTATTACACATTACACGATTTGTACATCATATCCAGCTATTTTGCGTTTTAAATAAGAATGAAAATTTGCATAATTTACATATTTCCCTGACATTAAATTCTAATGTCGAACACCTCGATAAACTGCTTTGTAGCCGGAATATTATAGTACCGTAAACACGTAACATTGTAAAAATATGTATGTTAAATTCTTATTTCTACCAACCGTCTTTGCTCTAGCAGTATCATGTAGCGAAGAAGTACTGTTACAAAAGGATTTGCTAACACATTACAATAAATATACAAGACCTGTACGAAATATAAATACAACTGTATTTGTTGATGTACGTGCATCTCTAAATAAACTTTATGATTTCAATGTATTTAAAGGAATACTCGTTGCAGAAATATATATTATAATGCGCTGGAAAGATGAATATCTTTGCTGGAACAAAACAGAGTATGGAAACGCAGAAAGTATCCTTTTACCTAAGGCTAACATTTGGACACCCAATATTTATATATGTAATGCTATCAAAATCATTGGCAATCATCGTTATGAACGTCAGGTTACGGTATGGCGGAATGGAAATGTAGAAGAAGAATCGTTTTATACATACCAACTATTCTGCGACGTTGATAATTCTCGATATCCGTTTGACGCACAACTTTGCCGCACGTATATATGCCTACCTTATCAAAAGGACAACTTAACCCTGATTAAATCACTTCGTACAAATCCAGTAAGTGATATGGAAGGATGGCATATTGACACGAGTACTGAACCGCTGAAAACATACAATGGCCAACAATTCGCAACTCTATCAATACGCTTAACCCGCACAGCTGTTATTAGCAGATTAATTATTATTTTACCGCCGATCATGCTGACGGTTTTAATAACATGCGCGTTTTTCTTACCAGCATCTGCAGGAGAGAAAGTAACATTTTCAACAACTGTTTTTCTTTCTAATATGGTTTATTTAATCGACAATACCAACTTACTAACAAATACAGACGGGAAACTATGTTTGTTCCTGTTGTACCTAATGGGGCTGACAATCATGGGAGGAATTTCATGCATTAGTTCGATTTTGTTAAGTAGGATTTATATTTATCAGACTATACCGAGAACAACTGCAAAAATTAGTCCAATATCAACGGCAACAACAGAGAAAGAATCAAAAATAATTACTCAGGACACAAAATATTCCTTACCAAGAATATCATCATTAGAAGAGAGCAAAACCTCATTGAATGGAATGACGCGATGGGAAAAACTTGACAGATTCTTTTTTGTTCTGTCAACAACAATATTCATGATATTTACTTTGACTTTTGCAATACTTTATTCTCAATGAATTTGATTAACGTTTCAATAACTGTAAAACTGATGTGGCTTATTATATGTAAAAGGAGTTTATAATGTATGGAATTGCTCACCCGCGTTTATTCATAAGGACACTCGCATATGTGCGTATGAGTGTATGTGTGACTATACATATATATATATATATATATATATATATATATATATATGGATATATATTTCTGTGTGTGTTCGTATGCGTGCATGTATATATATAAATATACTAGCATTAAAGACCCGTCGTTGCCGGGTCATAGTGCTAGTGCATGTATATAAGTGTAGATATATGTGTACATATTACATGTACATCTATAAATATACATCTACACATAAAATACAAAATACAAAGTTATATCTTGATATCGCTAGTGATAACAATACTCAAAATATATAACAGA
>NC_043012.1:13418070-13435570 GCF_006345805.1 Octopus sinensis
GAAGCAAGTACTAGATACGCAGAAAGTGGATACATTCAATGAAATGAAAATTAAAAACGTTATCCTAGAAGTACATATCGTTAGAAGCATGTGCGATTCTACCGACTTGCATTCTCTAACTTTTCCGACCAGTGCGCAGACACAAAAACATACCCGGCTAACAGAGGCTGCTTACTGAAGAGTCTAGCCTTGGCAGATAAATTATATTTTTCTGCTAAAAAAAAAAAGACGAAACTGCAGTATAAGATGAGCCGAGTTTGTAAACGTTTTTGATTTTCATTTCATTGAATTTACCCACTTTTTGTGTATCTAGTACTTGCTTCTTCTTTTAGAGGCCTTTTAATGTACTTATATATGAATAACATATAGTCTAATCACTAATTTGTCTTTTGTGCTAGATCACTGGTAATAATAATTTATTTTATTACCCTTTTTACTATGTATATATATATATATATATATATATATATATATATATATTATATATATAATATATATATATATATATATATATAGTTAATCCAAACAAGAAAGCACAAAAAACACAACAACGCGAGGACGTGGAACAAATATAGTATTATTGGACGCTCAGGAAAGAAGGAGGGTTTAACGTTTCGAGCGGAGCTCTTCGTCGGAAACATAGGAGAAGGAAAGATCCAGAGAAGGGAAGACAGAGGAAAAGAAATCGCCAACGGTACACACGCGGTCGTATGTATGTATGTATGTATATGTGTATGTATATGTATAACGAGACACGGAGACAGAGTGAGGGAGACTGAGAGAGGAAGAGTGAGAGAGAGAAATGCTATATGTTTATGTATGCGTGTATATGTATATATTTGTGAACAGATTACTTATCTATTTCCTTTTTATTAGTGTCTTTGCCTAATTTGCCTTTCATGCTTTCAGGTTCGATAAAACGAGTACCAGTTGAACACTGAGGTAATTGACTAATCGCCTTCCTCGAACGTGGTGGCCATGTGTCAAACATTCAATTAATAATTTGCATTCACATCACCACATACAAATTATTCAAGCACAAACCATGTCTCTTTGTTTCGCCGCACTATTAAAGGCGTTTCCACCTTACTTATTGCTCTTCATGCATGTGTACACGCACAACACATTCCACCTAGCTCCTGCCATGTGTTTTATCATAAAACTTATATGCCCCTACACTCACTTACCCCTGAATACATTTTCACCAAGTGGAACTAAAATTGTATTCACAAACACCAACGGCTCCAGTCTTTGTTACGATCACAGTCATACTTCTACACTAGCGGATTATACGCATATAGTCACCATACTAACAAATGCCATATACCCTTATGTCCGCTTTTAGACAGAAACACCAAATTACAAGCATCTAAACATTAGCATTCCCATGGTAATTTTTGTGCATTCCTCTCCCCATATTCTCCTGAAGCTGTGCATTAGACATTTGATATTTTTTGTGGCTAATGTTCGTCCCTCGTGAATTTACTTCTGTTGTGACAATCGATTTAAACTTTAAACTTATTCATGCCGCCAAGTGTAATTTTAAATGAGGCTTGGCAATTTCACAAACGTACATGCATTCAAAATAAACTGAACTCTACCTGTTGAAATTATTTCGTAATAACTTTCTGAACAATAAAACTTTCTACAGATATAAAAGTTTCAACAAATAGGTTACAGTTTGCATAAATTACGAGCATATATTACGAGAATTCGCTGTGAAATGTTTATTAGAGGAAGGCAGTCGAGAGTATTTTTGATAATTACCAAGCTGCAGAATTTGTTCCGCGTGCGTTTAGATGTTTTAGATTACATTGACAAAAAGAAATACGTTGGATGACTATTCTACGCTTTTCTTTTTGGAAATTGTTCAATGTGTATGTCTTTTAAAATGTAATTTCTTAGGATTATAGCATGAGGAAGAGCGATACCAAAAATTCCCCTCTGTAACTTATTTGCTTCAAACTATGCCGGAAACATAAGAAATTTTTATTTTATTATAAATGTTCATTTAGCGAGGTCCTTAAAACACAGATTCAGCCACAGATCTTATGACTTCATAATTAGTGCACAAAATGCACTTTTTAATCATCAGTGATGGCATAATGAAGACATAAAATTATGGTAGTTGTGACTTTAAGAGTCCCTTATAGCGTGTTACATTTATGTATAGTAATGCTCGTAATATAAATAAATATATCTAAAGAGAATAATTCAAAATTTCTCCCTTATGAGGTTTTTCATGCTAACTACTTGATAAATTCTTATAAAGATCTTATCCTATTTTAAATTGAACCGGAATACATTCACTGCTGATTTATTCTGAATATACATGTGTACCAAGATGCAATTCGAAAAGCACGCATGTTACATAGATATATAAGAGTGAACAACGGTATGTACTATGATGGATACATTTGGTGTTCGTCTGGTATGCTGATTTTTTCTTCATTTTTTTATGTGCCCTTATTATGCCTGTACTGATGATTAAAAAGTGCACTTTGTGCACTAGTTATGAAATCATATGATCTGCGGCTGAATCTGTTTTTAAGGAGCTCGCTCCGAGAGTTGCATTCCCTCGCGATCTGTACACTATTAGTTATGGTAGTTTCGACTTTAAGCGTCTCTCATAGCGAGCATTTATGAATAGTAATGCTCTTAATATAAATAAATATATTTATAGGGAATAATTAAAAATGTTTTCCTTATGCGGTTTTTCAGCTGACTACTTGATAAATTCTTATAACGATTTTATCCTCTTTAAAAATTTAATATATATATATATATATAAAGAAAGAATGATATGTATATATATATATATATATATATATATATATATATATATATATATATATATATGAGTGGATTTGGTAAACGGAAGCGGAAAGAAGCCCGCCGTATATATATATATATATATATATATATATATATAATATATATATATATATATATGTGTGTGTGTGTGTGTGTGTATGTTTGTGTGTCTGTGTTTGTCCCCCCAACATCACTTGACAACTGATGCTGGTGCGCTTACCTCCTCGTAACTTAGCGGTTCGGCAAAACAAACCGATAGAATAAGTACTAGGCTTACAAAGAATAAGTCCTGGGGTCCATTTGCTCGACTAAAGGCGATGATCCAGCATGGCCACAGTCTGAAACAAGTAAAAGAGTAAAAGAGTATATATATATATTATATATATATATATATATATATTATATATATATATATATATATTATATATATATATATATATATATATTATATATATGTATGTATGTATATAATTAAAATCTTAGGGTAGCAAGAATATTTATCGAAAGAAATTCTTAGTTACCAGTGGTCTAGCGAGAAGGAATATTATATATATATATATATATATATATATATATATACATATATATACACGTTCATATTCAATATAATATACATATGAAAAAAATCATATTAAATATATTAAATGTATGGGCAAATAAATTCAAAACTGAATCATTCTGTAGCCCATCACTCGCTATATGTTCATTACGTTTAGGCTGTGTATTGGTGTGGTAATTTGCAACAAAATTTCTCTCCTGAAACCAAATGACGATACATGAAAACAGATTTCTTATCAACATTTAATATATTACCATTTTCAGGTTCTAAATTGGTAAAATAACTTATGTTCTTAACAATGCCAATTAAGTTTAATATTACGTGAATTTCAGTTGAAATATCTTTCACACTTATATAATTATCTATGTTGTATATGTAGTAGTTGCCTTGTTCATACAGTCAGCTTTAGAAGTGAAGTCTTGTCGACGTTGATTTGATCGCAGTTGAGAAACAACTTATTACCTGGTATATGAGGTTTGTTCCTGATAAATTTCATTTTGTAGTTGAGTTTTATCAACTCATCTTATGAATCACCCAATAAAAATATCATGGAAAATATAAAATATAGGAAATAAGCTGTGGTACAATTTATGTCTACAGTACACCATATATTAAACAAAATTATATTAAATCTATATTAAAATTGAACGACAGTAAATGGGGATTAGCATGCCAGTCTAAGCTATGAATTGTATGTGTTCATACAAACATTTGATTAAATAATGATTTACTATCTTCATAAGGAGCACTCATTTAGAGCTGGATATCTTTCAAAGACTTGAAGAATATTCATTATATACATGTAACAAAACTCTTTTAGAATATACTACTGTTACACGTTTCTCTTCTTTTCTAATGCGCAAAGTACCAAATGTAATCACTTGAATCGGCAGTATTACACACCGAATATTCAATATGATAAAAGATAAGATTTTTCATCATTCGTGAACGAGATAAGAAGACCAATGAAAAATACTAGCTCCTATATAGTGCTTCATTTATCTATCTATATTCATAGTAAAATAAATACTTTGAAAAGGTGAAATTCATTCTAACAATGTCTGGCAACTTATAGGCTCTGTACAGATACAGAAGATTTTATGTGTATATTACCAGAATCTTAGGAAATATTATTTGATGAATGAAACAATCTTTACATTAACTTAATATATTTTCGTTTCGTTTCACAATAGTCTGTTATTTTACAATTGTTAAGAGTGTTTTGTGCATTCATTTCGTGCAGTAGTATTCTGTAATTATCAGTTGTTGCTCCTGGCTAAAACCAAACTATTTTGTAGACGTTGACATTAGTCAAGAAACCAAGGAATTAATACTATTTTGATGAAAGAATCACCAAGAATATGCAGCCATATTTCATTAAACTATGCAAACAAATGATATGATTATTTTTCAGTGGATCGTCTAAAGATTTTGTATTGTTGTATTATTTGTTCCTATACATGGTGTGAGCTGAAGGGAAAATTGCTAACTTTATATACGAAGATGTGCTGAAATGTTCCTGGCTTTAATGGCATTGCGAAAGGCGTGGTTCGAGGCCCAACTTTTCGCGTTCTTTTACAGGGCTTAGAAGAACAGAAGCATCACCGCAATGCGTATCTGAGAGGGGAATATGTTTTTATAAAATCATAAATATTTGATCCTCCTGTATGTTCTTTTACCCAACGCCAGGAGCTTTTCAGCAACACCACGTAGATCAGGCTGATGCTTTAGTAATACTAAATAGAATGGAAAAATTATGAAAGTGGGTTTTGTTTGATATGCTAATTGAACATCCTCTCTATTCAGCAAATCTATAAGAGGATATGAGGTTAGCGCAATGAAGATACATGGAGGGTTGATCGATTAGTCCGAAAATGCAACACATTCCTCTGACAACTCTATTGCATATTAGAGTTGTTAAGTGTAGAAAACATGAAAGAGAAGTTATTTCTTCATATTTCACAATAATTCAATAAAATCAGGGTGTTTAAAATCAAGCGCAGTGCAATTTATCAAAAACATATACAAATCCTGACATATCAAAATTACAATAAAGTATTTCTACCACACGTGTATATTAAATAAAAACAGTAATAAAGCAATTTGCACGAATTTGTCGTCATTTTAGATGGATATATTACTATAAATTTACGCAAGACATCATACATTTCCACTAACGTTTTCATATTTACTTTGGAATTCAGTTTTGTTTACTTATTATCTTATTCATAACTGGGTTCTCTTTCAAGTAAATGTCTTATTGACGGCCTGGCTAAGTCGAAGAATATTATTATCTCCACATATTTTGACTTAGCTGATGTTCCGAAATAAAGGCATATCTTGTTTAGGCAGGCTGCCTAAATTGACAAGCGACTATGGCATGTGTGTTTTTAGAACATTTAGAAAGAAGAAAAGTTATATAAATGAAGTGAAATGTTCCTCTTTCTTCTATATCTTACATGTCATCGGTACCGCGATAATTCTAAAAATATTAATCAAGTCTCTCTCAAACCACACTGTGGCATCTTACAAACAAATGAACAGATGTATTCAGAATCTAATATATCTAAGCTCAAATGCTACGATGGTTACGCCCAGAATTTGTTTACACCTAGGCCTGGTAGATCAGAAGCTAATATTGATTACAAAGGAAGAACAACCGACGCCGAAACCTGGCATTTGTGTAACTATTAAAGGTAGCATATCACACAAATACAGACAGAATAGTGGGATATCAAAAGAGCTGTCAGTTCTAGTTGGTGTAAATGTTTAATGCTTTGTGTCACATTAACGGTAGTTAAATTAATTACTACTTCAGCATGAGTCGACAAGGATTATTGGAATACTAGCAGTATCGCCCGGCGTTGCTCGGGTTTGTAAGGGAAGATCTCTTTCGGCACCATCTTTGATCTTTTTCGGCACACTCTTTGATCTCTGTCGGCACCTCCTTTGATCTCTGTCGGCACCACTCTTTGATCTCTGTCGGCACCCATCTTTGATCTATGTCGGCATCCCCTTTGATCTCTGTCGGTACATCCTTTGATCTCTGTCGGCACCCCTCTTTGATCTCTTTCGGCAACCCTTTGGTCTCTCTCGGCACCCCTCTTTGATCTCTGTCGGCACCCCTCTTTGATCTCTGTCGGAACCCCTTTGATCTCTGTCGGCACCCCTCTTTGATCTCTGTCGGCACCCCTCTTTGATCTCTGTCGGCACCCCTTTGATCTCTGTCGACACCCCTCTTTGATCTCTGTCGGCACCCCTCTTTGATTTCTGTCGGCACCCCTCTTTGATCTCTGTCGGAACCCCTCTTTGAACTCTGTCGGCACCCTCTTTTATCTCTGTAGGTACCTGTCGGCACACCCCTCTTTGATCTCTGTCGGTACCCCTCTTTGATCTATGTCGGCACCCCTTTGATCTCTGTCGGCACCCCTCTTTGATCTCTGTTGGCACCACCTTTCATCTCTGTCGGCACCCCCTTTGATCTCTGTCGGCACCCCATTGATCTCTGTCGGCACCCTCTTTTATCTCTGTCGATACCCCTCTTTAATCTCTGTCGGTACACTTTTTGATCGCTTTCGGCACCCCTCTTTGATCTCTGTCGGCACCCCCTTTGATCTCTGTCGGCACCCCCTTTGATCTCTGTCGGCACCCCCTTTGATCTCTGTCGGCACTCCCTTTGATCTCTGTCGGCCACCCCCCCTTGATCTCTGTCGGCACCCCTTTTTGATCTCTGTCGGCACCCCTCTTTGATCTCTGTCGGCACCTCTTTGATCTCTGTCGGCCGCCCTTTGATCTTTGTCAGCACCCATCTTTGATCTCTGTCGGCAACCCCCCTTTGATCTCTGTCGGCACCTCTTTGATTCTGTCGATACCTCCTTTGATCTCTGTCGGCACCACTTTGATCTCTGTCGGCACCCCTCTTTGATCTCTGTCGGCACGCCTTTGATCTCTGTCGGCACCCTCTTTGATCTCTGTCGGCACCCCCTTTGATCTCTGTCGGCACCCCTCTTTGATTTCTGTCGGGACCCTCCTCCTTTGATCTCTGTCGGCACCCCTCTTTGATCTCTGTCGGCACCCCTCTTTGATCTCTGTCGGCACCCCTTTGATCTCTCTCACACCCCTTTTGATCTCTGTCGGCACCCTCTTTGATCTCTCTCGGCAACCCTCTTTGTCTCTTCTCTGTCGGCACCCCTTTGATTTCTGTCGACACCCTTTTTGATCTCTGTCGGCACCCCTCTTTGATCTCTGTCGGCAACCCCTCTTTGATCTCTGTCGGCACCCCTTTGATCTCTGTCGACACCCCTCTTGATCTCTGTCGGCACCCTCTTTGATTTCTGTCGGCACCCCTCTTTGATCTCTGTTGGAACCCCTCTTTGATCTCTGTCGGCACCCTCTTTTATCTCTGTAGGCACCTGTCGCACACCCCTTTGATCTCTGTCGGTACCCCTCTTTGATCTATGTCGGCACCCCTTTGATCTCTGTCGGCACCCCTCTTTGATCTCTGTTGGCACCACCTTTCATCTCTGTCGGCACCCCCTTTGATCTCTGTCGGCACCCCATTGATCTCTGTCGGCACCCTCTTTTATCTCTGTCGATACCCCTCTTTAATCTCTGTCGGTACCCTTTTTGATCGCTTTCGGCACCCCTCTTTGATTTCTGTCGGCACCCCCTTTGATCTCTGTCGGCACTCCCTTTGATCTCTGTGCTCCCTCTGATCTCTGTCGGCACCCCTCTTTGATCTCTGTTGGCACCCCTTTGATCTCTGTCGACACCCTCTTTGATCTCTGTCGATACCCCTCTTTGATCTCTGTCGGCACCCTCTTTGATCTCTGTCGGCACCCTCTTTGATTCCTCTCGGCACCCCTCTTTGATCTCTGTCGGCACCCCTCTTTGATCTCTGTCGGCACCCCTTTGATCTCTGTCGGCACCCTATTTGATCTCTATCGGCACCCCTCTTTGATTTCTGTCGGCACACCCATTGATCTCTGTCGGTACCACTCTTTGATCTCTGTCGACACCCTCTTTTATCTCTGTCGATACCCCTCTTTGATCTCTTTCGGCACCCTCTTTGATCTCTGTCGGCACCCCTCTTTGATCTCTGTCGGCACCCCCTTTGATCTCTGTCGACAACCCTTTTTGATCTCTGTCAGCACCCCTCTTTGATCTCTGTCGGCACTCTCTTTGGTCTCCCTCGGCCTCCCCTTTGATCTCTGTCGGCACCCCTCTTTGATCTCTGTCGGCACCCCTCTTTGATCTCTGTCGACACCCCTCTTTGATCTCTGTCGGCACCCCCTTTGATCTCTCTCAGCACCCCTTTGATCTCTGTCAGCACCCCTCTTTGATCTCTGTCGGCACCCCTCTTTGATCTCTGTCGGCACCCTCTTTGATTCCTGTCGGCACCCCTCTTTGATCTCTGTCGGCACCCCTCTTTGATCTCTGTCGGCCCCCTCTTTGATTGCTGTCGGCACCCCTCTTTGATCTCCGTCGGCACCGCCTTTGGTCTCTGTCGGCACCCTCTTTGATCTCTGTCGCACACCCCGGACCCCTCTTTGATCTCTGTCGGCCCCCTTTGATCCCTGTCAGCACCCCTCTTTGTCTCTGTCGGCACCCACTTTGATCTTGTCGGCACCCTTTTTAACCTCTGTCGGCACCCCTCTTTGATCTCTGTCGGCACCCCCTTTGATCTCTGTCGGCACCCCTCTTTGATTTCTGTCGGGACCTCCTTTGATCTCTGTCGGCACCCCTCTTTGATCTCTGTCGGCACCCCTTAGATCTATGTCGGCACCCTATTTGATCTCTGTCGGCACCCCCTTCGATCTCTGTCGACACCTTCTTTGATCTCTGTCGGCACCCCTCTTTGATCTCTGTCGGTACCCCTCTTTGATCTCTGTCGGCACCCCTCTTTGATCTCTGAGGCCTTGAATGGTGTAAAGCAATCTTGTTATCAGGTCTGACGTTCATCAAAACATATATTAATGAAATATTATAACCTAAGCAATGGGATACATTACCGTAACTACATTTATTTATGCACATACACACACTGCGAAATTGGGAGAGAATATATATATATAATGGCGCAGGAGTGGCTGTGTGGTAAGTAGCTTGCTAACCAATCACATGGTTCCGGGTTCAGTCCAACTGCGTGACATCTTGGGCAAGTGTCTTCTACTATAGCCCCGGGCCGACCAATGACTTGTGAGTGGATTTGGTAGACGGAAATTGAAAGAAGCCTGTCGTATATATGTATGTGTATATATGTATATGTGTGTGTTTGTGTGTCTGTGTTTGTCCCCCTAGCATTGCGTCCCCGTTACCTAGCGGTTCGGCAAAAGAGACCGATAGAATAAGTACTGGGCTTACAAAGAATAAGTCCCGGGGTCGATTTGCTCGACTAAAGGCGGTGCTCCAGCATGGCCGCAGTCAAATGACTGAAACAAGAAGAAGAATGTAAGCATTTTCAGAGTGTTATAGCCAAAAAATAGCTAAAAAATGCATTAAAATTGGAAAAAAAATTATCGTAAATTTTTTTTAAATCGTTGACTCATCGTAGACATTTTTAGAGAGTTACTTCCCTTATATAATAGCGAAAAAAATGCATTAAAATGGAAAAACATGATGGTAATTTTTTTTTAATCGTAGACTCATCGTAGACGCGCGCTAATACCCGGAAGGGCTCGATATGAATCACGACTATAAGATACCTGCTTTTGGTTACACTGCACCGCAAAATGTGGGAGTAGTTAGGAATCTAAATCGTAGGAGACAGACACACAACTTCACTTTTATATATATATATACTAGCAGTATCGCCCGGCGTTGCTCAGGTTTGTAAGGGAAATAACTATAAAGCATTTTTAGAGAGTTATAGCCAAAAAATAACAAAAAATGGAAAAAAATGATGGTAAATTTTTTTTTTAGTTAAAAAAGGTGGAGTTGCGTCCCCTAGACATTTTGCGGTTTGTGTTTCTGATTCTCGATCCCATGTCGAATTTATCGATTTTTTTCAGAACTGGGGGAACTTTTCAAAATTTTCGCTGCGTTAGTTTTGAATTATGACATTGGGCTATGTGTGTGTCAAGTTTCATCAGAATCGTTTGAAAGCCGTGGTCAGGGTGAGGGTACAAGCAAACAGACACACAGAAACACGCACAGACAAACTGCCGTTTATATAGAGAAAGATAATGCTATGCTTATGGAATATAAAGACAACAACCCCAAATCAATGCAGTTAACAGAAAGTGAAGGCAATGATAAAGGCCACATTTACGAAAATTCACATATTCTGAATACATGTTTTATACAGTTTCTATTTAATTTGCTGCTCCCCTCGATCAGAGTTTCGATTTACAGGATTGTCGTTCATGTGAAACTCAAAGCATAAACTTCTAGGAATTACAACCGTGTTTCGTGGTCTGCTACCACAACAGCTCCTTCATAGGACCCAGTTAGCTTTTGACGTGCCCCTCCCCACCTTTCGGAGATGTCTTTAGCTCTGATATTGGATGCATGTCTTCTTCTTTCTTCTGTTCGATGTATCGTCAGCGAGTGTCAGCCGGTGACTGACAGACTTGTCAATTTTTTGCATTTAAAAAGAAATGAAACCTAAACCTGTTTCGGTACCCAGGTAGAGATACGTCATTCCTTTTGTTAAAAAGTGTCGTTCATTAAATATTTTGTGAATAAACTCCAGCTCGCCGGAATCTGCATGCAATATTTTGTTTTATCAATACCAGCTTACAAAGCAAGCTAGTAAAAAAAAAAAACCAAATCCTATTCGATTGAATACATCGTTATGCGAGATAAATGTTCTGGTTCAATTGCTATAATTTTCATTTTACTCGCAGCTCATATTTTAGAAATATGTTATAAGAATCTTTTCCGGTTGTCAGTTTTCTGATAGCTTTATCGTCCATCTAGATCTGCTGGTATTTTTTGTTATCTAATCAGTAATTTTATGCCATGGCATATTAAAGAACGTCAAATTGGTATAAAATGGAATAATATGTCTTACTGGTTATTGTAATGTATTATATCCACTTAAGCTTCCAAACACTGCGCATCATTATAAAACTTTTCCCATAAGTTTATTTATAATGCTTGCTTCAAGCATACAATTCCATTAGACGGGAATTATTTCAGCGTGCTTGGCCTTTAATCGATTAAACCTGCAGCACTATACTGGAAGGATCAAGTCCTTCGTATGTCTCTCCTCAAAAAATGCTGTTGATTCTATTAAACATTTGAGTGGAATAAAACCATTCATAATGGAGTACCAAGCAGTATGCCAACGTTCCGGGAATCAAAGTTATGATATATCGATCTTCAAACCAAAACTACATCTGGCATCACTATTTCCTTTGTTGTTTCAGTTGAGTTATTTCTAGTATTCGTCAGCTTACAAGTCATGCATTACGCTCCACAATCATTCCTTGACATATCTTATCTTATTCCTTGACATATCTTATTTTTATATCATGAATAATATTCATAATATTATTTATTCCTCAATACTTACTTACTTGTACTTATGGCGACATTCACCCTAGGCGGGTGGAATCGGCTTCTTCTACCACCCTCGAGGCATCTCGAGCCATGGCAGCCCACGCACGACGGTCCTGCGCCAGTTCACTGGAGATAGCGAGCCAGTCACGGTTCCATCGGCACAGGCTGACCACCTGTGGACCCGTGAGCACGGAGAGGTCCTCTTTGATCGTCGTAACCCATGTCTTCAGCTGCCCGCCCGCGCATTTCCACCAGTTGGGAAGTGGAGTTGGGAGAAAGACATCACGGCCCAGTTCACCCACCGGACGCCTTAAATGCATGGCCAAACCACCGCAAACGCCGTTGCAAAAGGACAGATGGAAGGGGCCGCAGAGATAGGCGAAGTCGGAGATTGGCAGTGGGAACTCGATCCACCCGACGGCAGCGAAGAATGCACCGGAGGCAGTCATTGTCGAAGACTTCCAGCCTTCCTCAATATTTAACAGTCACTAATAGATAAGTCAAAATGTAGTGTTTCAAGCCAAAGTTAAGTGAAAATATGCTAAATATCTTTTATTTAACGCCATCAGAAATGGCTTTCGTGTTCCCATCAATCAGACATTAGTAGTCGATAATTTGCTGAACCTCAGCATCAGTACCAAAGTGTCACGCTATCTCTAATTGCATGTTCCTATATCATAGTTTCCGTTTTTAATTTCCTAACGTTCGGGATTTTCAAATAAGCATGATAAATCTTCGATGTTTCTCTCGCTACAATATTAATCCTGCTTATCAGATATTTGTCGTAAATTAGCTACAGGCAATACACAGCCGCCCAGTATCAAGAAAGCAAATATTATAATAAAATACTGAGGATTTTAGAACGTCGATGTTTACATAGCAGTTACTTTGAACACAATAGAAATGAGAAAGGAAATTGTTGTTTTTTTTTACTTTTCGGTAGACTCATGAAGGATGTTACTAGTATAAGACTGTACACTTTGTTTCTCGATTTCCCTAAAACCTACGTTATAAACTACACCATATTTCCAGAATAGAGTTATATTTATCATCACTTCTGCGATTCACAACGCTATACAAATAGATATATTTGACTCTCTAGGCGCCGATTTGCAGGCCCACTGATAGTTATTGGTTGATGTTTGCCCATCGTCTTCGAAAACAGTGTCGATCACCTGTATATGGTTGGCACTCGATAAACTGAGATAATGACATCCGTGTAAGGCAGTACGATTAACTCACATTTTACTTTGCGCCGGATGATTCTCCATGTTTCTGGTGAGAACAGTAACACGTCAACACGTCATTAATTACAGATTTGGTGAGAGAGTGCATTAAGACACTTCCTGTATGATATCAAACGGTTCGTATAAGTGACTATTCACCCTACCCACAGAACTCTCACTGTATATTGTATTTGTTTGTCCGTGGACAATGTATCTCAACAACCACTTGATGGATTCGGCTGAAAGTTTCAGGGATCTTTGGCCCCGTAACTAGCACGAACTGATAATATTTTGGGATCGATCTAGTACCTGACAAGGATTCTGGATTATTTGTTATATTTACTTTACATGAAGTATTACTATCTTACGCCCACTTTCAAGTCTTCCTCTGATTATCTCTCTTGGAAGCACGCTCATAGTTCCCTTGTAAGTTATGGCAGCGTTGCTATTTCCAAAGTTTTATTTTCGCTTCTCTATTATTCATTTTACTCGCGTCTCTACCTTAGTACAAACTGATGGATGAAGTAATCAAACTACCTAAACAAACTGAAGCAAAACCGATCAGAAAGTTAATAACACTAATATGCTAAATAGCAATAATAAATTTAATTTATCCTAAACAAACGAATTTAAAACCGTTCAGAAAGTAAATAATATTAACATATTCAAAAGTAATAATAAATTTAGTTTATCCGCAACAATTTTTTGCTTTACCAATTTCAAATATATCGCTCCTGTTAAAAGAATTCTTAGCTACTTCACAATTGCATTTCTAAATCTGCCTTGAAGGAAGCTTTAATTCTTAGACTTACTCTTTTGTGCGCAACGATGTTGCTAAACCTCAGTTAACAGCACCGTATGCAGATCACTTTTGTTTCTTTCACGCACGGATAATTTTTCCCTATAAACCCTAATGGCAGTAAAGACACTATATCATTAGATAGACTAAAAAAGGGCTTCATAGACGAAACTGTCCATGTTCTCACTGCAAACCACACACACATCATTACAAACACGGCCCGCACACCCAACTTCATGTTCCATGATTATCACTGGGATCGATCAGGTACCGGGCAAGGATTCTGGATTATTTTGCCGGTTTTTTACTTCATTTTTGAGAGAGGTAGGGTTCAATTTTAGTGTTCTCGTTTATAAAAGTAATCGAGTTT
The DNA here is from genome assembly GCF_006345805.1 of Octopus sinensis. Lineage (NCBI taxonomy): Eukaryota > Metazoa > Mollusca > Cephalopoda > Octopoda > Octopodidae > Octopus > Octopus sinensis. The sequence continues at coordinate 13,432,344 of NC_043012.1, forward strand.
ATTTCAGATATTCTCGTTTTAAACTCACATCCGGCGAATCGTTGAGAGCAGTTCTTGTTGCCTTGCCGGGGGTTTGCGCTCTCTGAGTACTCTTATTATTATTATTATTATTATTATTATTATTATTATTATTATTATTATTATTATTATTATATTATTATTATTTTTATTATTATTTTTATTATTATTATTATTATATTATTATTATTATTATTATTATTATTATTATTATTATTATTATTTTTATCATTATTATTATTATTATTATTATTATTATTATTATTATTATTATTATTATTATCATCATCATTGTTATTATTATTATTATTATTATTATTATTATTATTATTTTTATTATTATTATTATTATTATTATTATTATTATTATTATTATTATTATTATTATTATTATTATGATAGACGTCGTACAGTATGCAATATCATCAGGTTGTTCATTGAAGATATGTCAACGGGGGATTTGTACCGTTTGCCAAATCACAACTACTTTACGCAACATACGTGCAGTTCCAATTATTGATAACTTTAGCAATGCATCTAGATTGTAGGGTTTTCATATATTTTTACAGATTGGGTGGTATTGAACCCAATACTCCGATGACAATAGGGATAGCCTTTATATTTGAATCTCGTAACTGCCACAGCTTAGCGATCTCAGTTATCAGATCTCTATGTTTATCAAACTTTTTTTCTCTTTCTTTCATGATGATGTGTTGACTTCCTGGCAGTGCCACGTAGATTATTAGGCATACTTGTTTGTCCCTCCTGAAGGTTACTAAATCCGGTCTTTGGTGTTCTTAAACCTTTCCTCCCTGGAAGTCCCATAAGGTTTTTACAATCCCATTTTCGTCCGTTACTTTTTCCGGTGTAGGTTAGTACAAAGCACCCGTAACCTCATAGCCATACTTACGGCCTACTAGCCACTGGATATTTTCGACTACCTTGTCGTGTCTACGCTTCTGTTTTTTCTGCGCAAGACTTTCCCAATCACTATCAATATGTGTCACAATTTCGACCCTCTTCCTACACATTCTGCAGAGGTACGTTGCTCTTGTATGATATACATTCGTTTACCCTGAGTTGGTATTCAATACTGTTAGGCTTTCGGTATTCTTTTTAGGTCACCTTTGTTGAGCTACCTCTATGATGCTTCCTGGCGTTATAATGTGTTGGTTTCACAAGGACCTCACTATGTAATTCTATACGGAATATGATTTCTTCTCTCACGTTGGCTGTTCTTGATCGGAAATCATGAGCCATTCTCAAGGCCAATTTTGTTAACTCCTTACTGTAGTAGGATTTATTTGCTGTTTACCACATATTCTTCCATAGTTCTCCTTTCACTGTTGATGCACTCCCGTATGCTAACGTGTTCTGCCTTTTTCTTCCATTTGTATGCTTGGGTTCCATCACCTGTAACGGTACTGGTACATGGAATGTATCATACACCCATTCCATTGGCTCTTCCAATCTGTCTGGTTCATTTTCCTGGAACCTCTTCATCAGTGGCTTCCTTTGTCCCTTTTCAAAACCGTTTCTGCTTTTAATTCCACACTTCATTTCCCTATGTACTCTGCTATTTCACCATCTCCCCACTAGTGTTTTCTGTTTTTAAATGATCTCACGTACACCTTATCACCAATTTTGAAAAAAAGTTGAATTGATTCTCCGAGTACTTTTTTCCTCGCCAAGTAACATTTTTCAAAAATTGACTTCACCTTTCTCGCGAATAACAGTTTTGGTGGTGACCTTCCTGTACACACTTAGGAATTGCTGCAGAACGACTTTGTCTGTGACCTACTTCTTTGCTTTTTCTAAAGCCCTTTGAAATGTGTTCACAAAACGTCCTGCTTGTCCATTTCACCTGGGATGGTAAGGCGCTGACGTTTTACGTTCTAACGTGAACATTTCGAAGATTTTTCTATGTTCACTGTGTTCCATTATCATATACAATCATGTCTGGGGAGCCAAATCTTGCGAATAATTCGTGCAAGAAATTTATTACCGTTGATGAGGATGGTTTTTTGCACTTTACATTTTCCGACCATTTTGTAAAACTACTATTGTGTATTAATAACCATTTCACCGCCCCATAGAATCGATGAGTAGTCTTGTCCATGGATTCTTCACTTCTTCCAGAGCTCATCCTCTGTAAACTTATACTACGTCTTCAAATTCCTTGTTCATCTCCGACAAATACACGTAACTGCGCATAAGCGGTTTCATCATTGCGATCACAGGATGTCCAATATGGAATTCTTTCCATGTTCTTTTCTGTAGAGTCTCTCGTATCACTACCCGTATCGAAATGCATTTTGATACTAGTGTATTCGTTTCTCACCTTGATGAATTTTCTGTTCGTTGTACAAACTTTTTTTCTGATGACAAGCTATTTATTTTTTATCGTTTGTTCCAATTTTTCGCCACCTTGGTTCTGCAATGCAATTGTGTTTCCACAAGGAAAACGCTTGAAATTTATGTCAGTTAAACTTATGTCAGAAACATTTTTAGGCAATATAAAGTTACAGTGTTTCTCATGATCTATCGTCGCTAGTTTCCTCTGAATTAGATGCGTTTTCATTTCGTCCGTCCAGTCTTAGCTTTTGTTTCGAATTTTTTTTCAAATCTTCGGTAATATACCGCGAAGGTGGTGACTCCTGCTTCCGGATCATATTTAAATTCATTTATTGAATTTGCTACATGGTCTTGCGAAAATGTATTTTACGGTTTTCTAACCAACTTCGCAAGATGTAGCATTTGTTGCTGTGTTGCTTTTGGTGTTATTTGAGTTCTAACAAATTTTCCAGAATTTTACAGATTTTTCGTAAAATATGTACACCAAACATGTTGTTTCAACGTTAACCACGTGATTTTTTATATTTTTTTATATACTTTCCGCCACAATCCTATTAGCAGTTTTGATAATGTAAATTTGATCTCGTGATTTTCTTTCGTTCAATGTGCCTCAATAAATTATTGATTTTACTCGTCTCTTAATTCAGTGTACATTCGTTGGCCTTATTAATGTCGCACATAAATTCTGAATGTTGCACATTAAGATTGATGCATCCGCGTTCAGACCAGTGGCATTTCATTAATTACACTCATCATTATCACCCACTAATGTGACAGAAGTGACTTCCTCATCACCAAGGCAATGGATCGAGCGAAGTGCGGGGCGGTCCACAAACTCACAAGAAACACGCTCA
>NC_043012.1:13438070-13443070 GCF_006345805.1 Octopus sinensis
AAGCAGCTTGAATAGGATTGTCAGCTAAATTTGAGCCACTCTCACGACACGTACAAGGTTCTTTAGACAAGGTTCAATAGCGTTTTGCAACTAAAGAAGTATATTCTCAGTAATTAGTTGCTTCTTATTTTGCAAATAGAGAAAATATATGCAAGCGTCAAATAAATGATGACATATAATTCATGGATAATAACTCTTCGTGATGATTCTGCTGAAAAATAATCGACCTAATTTTAGTAAAATTTCTTTGCTGACAGTTGCCAAAATTGTAGTAAATATTTTGCAAATTTGATTGGTGTGGCATCTATAGTAAGATTATACCTCATACTGGTTAGAAGGAGGAAGTGATTCCTCTAGTTTCAGAATATTTGTTCCGTAGAAGCAAGCTCACCACTCATTGGATGGTGAAATATTTAGGATGAATTTATAAATCACGATAATATTACCTTAGAAAACACGTACGATTAAAATATTTTATTTTAGGGGCATCGTAATTTATTGCAGCACTTTTGTGAACTGGTTGCAAGATTGTTCATCATGTTTTTAAGCTATTATTTAACCTTGTGGACAGTCACAATCCTATGAAAAACATTAACAACGTTAAGCACCTAAAATAAAATGTTAGAGCTCGACATTTTACAGACTTGCATTTGAAGTAATCGGTCCCATTTTACGTGCTTTCTGAGAAAATACTAGCGTCGTGCATCAGTTCATTCCAAACAGTACAGCAGCTAATGAGTGGTGAGCTTCATTCCAAGAAACACATATTCTTAGGCTACAGGAATTACTTGATCATTCGATCCAAGATGAGGAGTGTTCTTACTACGCATGCCACACAAAACAAATTTGTAAAATCTTTACTATAACTTGGCAATTGTCAGCAACAAGATGACACTACCGTGAGGGATTTCGAGTTACAAGCATTTTGTGTAACTTTCATCAGTACACGTGAAGTAAATATGAAATAAAATATTCTCCTAGTCTCTTCTGAAATTGGTGAAAATATGAATGACTTTCTAAACGTTTGACTGTAAGCTCCAGAAAATCACATTGAACTTGACACTAACCACCCCACCCCTTATTCAACTCATAGCAAATAAATTGTCATTGATCTTTAAAATTTGAAGCTGTCAGATGGACAGATTACGCATTTGTACCTACGAAAATTTTGATGCATCAATGCACTGTAAAGGTACATGATTAATCCATAGGCTGGAAGATACAATTATTATCTATTGTGTTATGTGAGTCGTTTTGATTTAATGCATTTTTCTCATACACTCTCATGTGCTATGTCATTTAATATGCATTCAGTTCCTAATGATTCTGTGTTTTTAAATGACCATGAGAAAGGAAAGCATTTTATGGTTGCTAAATTTACACAGACAAGTTCATGATTCTTGTCACTAATATCTACATATTAGATAAACGCATGTTGCTCAGACAGCGTTGTAATCAGCTCATCAAATCAACCTACAAGAAATGTTGTGTATCCAGAGCGCAAAAATCTGTCTGAATTGTCAAAATTATACTCATTTGTTAAGTGACAAAAGTAAAAGTCATCAATAAACGTAGACTCAAAAGCGTTAGACTTCATAGAAGTTAAAAACAAATTCCTGTTTACTACGGTTAATCGAATATATCTGCATTGTGTTAAAAAGTAGACGTGTATACACATACACACATACATACACATATATCGCTTGACAACCGATGCTGGTGTGTTTACGTTCCCGTAACTTAGCAGTTCGGCAAAAGAGACCGATAGAATAAGTCCTGGGGTTCGATTTCCTCGACTAAAGGCAGTGCTCTAGCATGGCCGCAATAACTGAAACAATTAAAAGAGTAAAAAGAAAAGAGTATATAATATGCGCCCTGGCTATCTGGTAACATGCATCCTTCGGCTACAACCTGCTTGCACCCATTAATGTGTGTGAGCGTGCGTGTGTTATGTATGTGTATGTGTGAAGTGTCTCCAGATGACACCGATGTGTGTCCACATCATTTCTCTCTCATTGCACACGCAAACCCAATGTTGGGATCGAAATCAGCATCACTTACGCACAAATTTTCTTATTTACTAGGGTGTGTCTCCGCTCGTAAGCATACACAGGAAATGTATCACTGTTAGAGTGTCTGGCAAAAAGTTTGACTGGAAAATTTTTTTTTATATATTTTACAGTTCTGTTTTCATCATTTGCTAATCAATTTTATAGTTCTCTATTTGGTTGCCCAGTTTATGAATTTATGCCATAATTTTCGGCGTAAATAACGAAATGGAAATAGTTTTAGAAATGATGTTTGGCTTAAGTATTGAGAAAATAATATTCACCTAAGCAACTACGGCATAAATTCACAACCAACTAATGACATGAGTACATATAAACAGAGCATAATCATACGAGGACCACATTTATTCATTTATGCATATAGAAATACATTAATAATACATATATGCAGTCTCGAACATACAAATATATGATATTCATAAAGAAATATACATAACGTATCTTTATGCAGGTATATATATAAACAAATAGTTCTCTGTAAGTCTGTGTGAGTGTGTGTTTGCAATTTCATACGTTAGTATATATAACTGCATTCTAGCTTAACATTCAATGGTTTTATAATTTTTTTTAGATTACATATTAGAGTAATACAGATACACATGCACACACACACACAATCGCACATATATTTTATAGATGAGAGACAGACATTCTCCGTATAGTATACACTTCGACGTGCTCAAGAGATTTGAACTTTAGCAGGTGGGGTGGGTAAATGTAAGAATTCGCAAGCTAGGCTAATCGGTATACAAAAATTATGAAATACATTTAATACAAAAAATGTACGTTTACAAATAATAGAAATTATATCAGGAATTATAGGGGTTAAATAAAAGTTTTACGAGTCAAACAGCTGTTTCTGGGTGCTTGGTGACTCAAACTAATGATTGTAAATTAATTCCATCATTGAACAATATCGGACTCTCGTATATGGAAAGATATGTACAACTTTAGTATTAAACGTATTAAATATTTTTTATACATCGATACTCCTAACTTTCTTATCCTTATATTTACTCCCATACACGCATTTATGTATGTATACACTAGCACACATAGATACATGGATATGTGCATGCGCACACACACACACACATTATACTCACACAGACAAGCATGCACAAATACACACATGCACACACGTATATAGTTATATATTCAGAGTGCGTCAGGTATTTGAGGACAGATTTATCTTTTAAAAATAAACATATAATAACAGACAATGAATTTATTTATCAGAAAATGCTATAAGGATAAAAATTAACCTTCCTTTCTAGAATTCTGTTCAATAAATCCACCTTTAGTCTTCAACAACTGCTTCTGTATGACATTTAAATCATCTACATGCTTCAATCAAGTGGTTCTGGTTCATTTTGGACATTACTCTGACTATGGCAGCTTTCAAAAATATTTGGAGTTATGGGCGTGTTCCTTCGCCTCTCTCTCAGCAATACCCCACATGTAATAGTCCAATGGGTTGAGATCTGAGGAATTAGGAGGCCAAATGTTAGGGGATAAGTGATCATGAAAATTTTTTCAGCCATCGTTTCCTGTGTTTCTAGAGCCATGTTTGATAGTGTGGAGACTTACGGAAACACATATGGACTTCCATTGCATATACTGTCTATCCAGGACTTAGGAATTATTTCCAGGACCTCAGTCTAGAAGGCAGAGTTAACTCTAAGGCATTGTGGAAAGAAGTAAGGGGGCATCACGTCTCCTTTATTACTGACAGCCCCTAAACACATGACAGGTGCAGGAAATGTTGTATGCATAAAACGTGGAACTGCAGAAGGGTATGCACATAAACATTTATCATTTCGTCAGTTAACTTTTTGATCTTGGTCGATGTTTTGCATGTTTAAGTAAAAACCAAATCAAATCTTCTTCTACTGGACTTTTCAAATTAAGAGCGTCTTCGATCTGATGTAATGATTTCTTTTGCCCTTTCTGACAAATTGACCTTTCGTCATTATATAAGTCTTATATCTGATGTCTTCGTGGACAACAATTCTGAGTGTTCTTTCTGACACATGGAGATCTTCTTCAATTGGCCTCATGGACTTTAGGGATTGTAATCAATTATCTGTTGAACTTACTGGATAAATTCAGGTGATCTGATGATTTCGGAAGGCTTAGAATGCTTTTTATGTTTTCATACGTTTCTATCATCGGTCTGTAGCTCCTTACAAATCCAGATATTTCTAAGCACAGCCTACATAATCAAAATAACAGCATGGTCTTCATTTCTTGAGTAACACGAGGGTCTACTGTTATTATTCTCCGAACGAAAGATTATACAGTGTTAGCAAATTATACAGCAATGACCCAAATAACCTCGAATAGCTTACGCACCCTGTATATATATATATATATATAATATATATATATATATATATATATATATATATATATATATATATATATATATATACATATATATGTGCGTGCGTTTGTATATATACACACACCCGCACATCCTCATACATCCATGCACACAACCACATACGCATACACTCACACATCTACACACATACACACACACACACACGCAAACACAGGCACACACACACATAAATATATATATGTGTGTATATATATATATATATGTGTATATATATATATATATATAAAAAAGCAATAAAGATTCAAGTTAATTTAAATGAATTTACTTGAATATGGTACCTAACTTAGATGCACCAAAACAAACTATACGGTTTTAACAATACAGTAATGTGGGGTGATTATAAGCGAGAAAGAAGCAACAAGAATGGATAGGTTTTTAGTACAATCGTTTCATACAAGGACAGGCTTTATTAAAAGTTGCAAAAATTTCAGGATATAAACGTGTCCCGTACTCATCAGCTAAAATACATGTGAGTTCTCTAGACATCCTAGTGGTTGAGGCTATACTCATGAAGTAATGTAGAT
>NC_043012.1:13445570-13475570 GCF_006345805.1 Octopus sinensis
TGTATACATATATTCGAGACCCCCATCGGTCATGAATGACCATGGGATTTAAGTGGGGTTAAATATTAACTTTTGGTATTATTACTACTCTCTGTCGCTAATAAATGATTCTTACAAAAACTCACGGGCTAATCGCGACACCGGCCCCTGTTTTGGTACTGTTTTTTTATTGATTTGACTAGAAAGTAATTTCGTTTTCTGCCAACAGATAGCTTTCAATATTGTGACTTTTTCGTTTGACATTTGATAGCCGTTACGTTTAGCTTACTTTAGAAGCAACTTGCGCGAAATTTTGCTTACACTTGTTAGTTTAGTGTCAGTTTTAACATGGAGTGCAAAAGAGAACATCTTCGCTATATTTTGGTATTTTATTTCTATAAAGGTAAGTAAGCTGCCGAGGCTCACAAAGAGATATGTGGAGTTTATGGTGTTGACTCTTTAACAGAACGCACATATCAGAAACGATTTAAATAATTCCGTTCAGGAGATTTTTCACTGAAAGCTGAACAACGTTCTGGTCGATCTACTGAAGCCGATGATGACCGAATCAAAGGCGTAATTGAATCTGATTGTCATATAACTGAGCGAGAGATTGCATGTACAAAACACAACAATTGAAAATACTCAAAATGTCTTGGACTCGTTAAGAAGCTTAATATTTCGGTTCCACATAAATTGAAAGAGATTTCATTCACAAAACGAATCAAATATTTGCGATATGCATCTCATTATGCAATGAAACACAACATTCAACAATACGATTGGTGTACACACACACACACACACACATACACACATACACACAGACGCATACACACACACACATACACACGCACACACACACACACACACACACACACACACACACACACACACACACACACACACATATATATATATATATCTATATATATATAATTAAGTATCTAAATGTTCCCCTATATAGAACTGCAATAAAAATATATACGAGGGGCGTTCAATAAGTAATGCCCCTCACCCACTTCCCATAGCAGTAGAGCAACGACACTTGGCGCAGTTATTAGTCTTTTTCTACATAGGAACTACTCAGAGTTATGCATTTCTCCCATCGTTTGATACAGCTCTGGAGACCGTTTTTGTAGAAGGCCCTAGCTTGGTCCTCCACCACGACGTGACTTCAGAAATCTAGGCTGCATCATCTGGGAAACGCTTTCCTTTCAAAATCAACTTCATGGCTGGGAAGAGGTGAAAATCAGAGGGTGCAAAGGGAGGAGTTCATAGCTGCACGCCTGTGCTTTGACTCATCTTCTTGGCACATCTCCAAATTCATCCTCGAGCACTCAACGTGTTCTTGCTTCTGGAAAGGTGTGAGCAACCTGGAAATCCCTCTGGCAGACACCTTTTGCATATGCAAATGGTCATGAATGATAGTTTCCACAGACCCGGTACTAATCTTGACCTTATGGGCTATTTGGCGAATAGTTATACGTTGACCTTCCAAAATGGCAGCTTCAACTTGACGGACAGACGTCTCATCAACGGCAGAAGGGGGCGACCAGATCTGGGAGCTGTTTCCACAGAGTTCCGACTATGTTTGAATTCACAATGCCAGCGTTTTACAAGGTCATATGATGGGGCATCATCACCATAAGTTGCTTTCATTTCATCAAAAGTCTCCCGTGGTGTGCGTCCTTTCAAATAAAAAAAACAGATCACTGCTCGACACTCAACAGGCTCCATTTCACACTTGACTCAGTTCAAACACCTGTAAATCAGAAACCACAATTAGTTCAGAGCTGTAATTCGCCACTTAATCTATAGAGGTATAAATAAGTGCACACAGCTAGATCAAACAACTGCAAGTGGGTCGGAGGCATTATTTATTGAACGCCCCTCGTATAAACAGAAACGTTAGCACGCTGGGCGAAATGCGTAGCTGTATTTCGTCTGCCGTTACGTTCTGAGTTCAAATTCCGCCGAGGTCGACTTTGCCTTTCATCCTTTCGGGGTCGATAAATTAAGTACCAGTTACGCACTGGGGTCGACGTAATCCGTTTATCAGTCCTTGTTTGTCCCCTCTGTGTTTAGCCTCTTGTGGGTAGTACAGAAATATATATATAAACAATTACATATGGTATTCAACTGATGTGAATTGGATGTTTAGCCCACCAATTTGAAGGATCTCTTTCCCTCATTTTGTTAGGTTATATATACAATGTCTCTCTCACCTACCACCCGTCTTTCTTCCCACTAAGCAACAAATTCACCCACAACTTTCGCTTTCTTCTTTCTGACATTCGCCCCTATGTTTTCAACACGATCCCATCTGCCTTTTAAAAAAGGTAGGAGTCTTAGAAATCTCTTTGTTAGAATCTTTGCAGCTCCCAGCTCTGCACAACCAGGTATCTTTAGATGCTCAGACAATATCGTAACACATGCCTCTAGATCAACAATATTACGACCATCGTGTGACCCAAGAAGCAATGTCACATAACACACCATGCACTTCGGTGAGTCTCATATATTACATCAAATGTAAACACTCCAGTGTTCTTTACATTGGCGAAACAGGGCGACGCGCTGGAGATCGCTTTCGCGACTACATCAGAAGCATAATGTTACGTATGCCAGGCCAACCTGTCGTCACCCACTGCCACACTCTGAATCATTCGATTTATCAGTAGATTTATCAGTGTGTGGCATGGCCTCTCACCACGGCCACGGAAACACCAGTAGCAATGTATCATATTTGATTTTGGCACTATGTCCCCAACAGGTATGAATGAACGTTTATCCGTTTCATCCTTTCACCTCTTCTTAATTCTTTTTTTACATTTCTTAATCCTCCCTCCATCCTCTCTCTTCAGCTTTCCCGTAATTACTTACCTCTACTCTTTCCATTACCCTTTTCCTTCTCCTTTCTGCTCGCCCCCTCCTATAACTTCTGTTTCACTTTAGCTGCCCCTGTTATTCTGCGTCCATTATCAGTTGCAGCCAGTTTTTTAAGCTAGAAGGATGTAAACTCTGTTTGGATTGTTGCTTGTTCTTCTCTTTTTCTCTGCCCCATGAGGAAGCATTGAATACGAAACGTTGGATTTTCCACTCCTCACGGCGAGTTCATTGTACCACTTTCACAGTTTTCTATCTATCTATCTATCTATCTATCTATCTATCTATCTATCTATCTATCTATCTATCTATCTATCTATCTATCTATCTATCTGTCTCTCTGTCTATTTATATGTCTCTCTATTTGCATGTCTATCTATCTAGCTAGCAAACTATTATATTTTATAAAACGAACTTCTAATTACATAACCTTGGTCGTTCTTTCAAATATCTACTTTCTTGACTCACTAAAAGGGTGTGTATTCCTTATCATTATAAGCCAGAAAAAGAAATTTCAACTACTTAACCGTTTTAAATATTTGCACTGATGTCCCCAACTGCTAATATTTACAGAAATCGGAATTTAATTACTCAAAATCATAAGCTGTACTTTTATTGACGTCTAAATTACTTTGTTGCATCTAATTGGCCACCGAACCACTTACTGAGTTGTTCTCTATCTAATTGGCCACCGAACCAATTATCGTGTTGTTCTGTGGCGGTTCTGATTTTTGTGATTCATTTTCTTTCTCTATCTCACTCTCTATCTCTTTCTTTTAACCACTTTCTCTCTCTCCTTATTAATCAATGTATCCATTTATATATCTATGTACATATCGATATGTGTGTGTATGTGTGTGTGTGGACGTGTGTGGCGTATATACGTGTGTTTGTGTATATATATATATATTATATATATATATATATAATATATGCAGGCGTGTCTGTGCAGACAGAGATATGTAAATCCAGATATATATATATATATATATATATATATATATATATATATATATTCCTATATACATACATATATATGTACACGCGCGCTCATACACACACATCACACACACGCACGCAGGCACACACATACACATCTACACACACACATATAGATTTATTACACTTTTCACGTAGTTTTGTCATGGACATATATTTAATGCCGTTATTTTAAAACCTACAGATGAACACATTATTTTCCAACACTGTAAAAGCAACAAACAGCAGACCAAATTGCGAAAGAAAAGAAACAAGACAGGTAAAGAGATACAATTGATTTATACAGGTGCCTATAAACAGTTAAATAAATGTTATTCAAATTATTGAAAAACGATTTTAATTTTTCTCATTTTATGATGTTTGACTGTTTTGTTGTTTTTTTTGTCTAGTCATCGATGTCACTTTTATTATTGTTGTTGTTTTATTTTTTATGCGTTGTATGGTATAGACCAGCAGTTCCCAAGCTGCCAACCTTTACACAGTTGTTCCCAACAGTGGTTCTCGTCGCTTATATTTAAATATTTTCCCCTCAGATCACTTTTAATATGCTTATCCTTAAATACACACACACACACACACACACATCTATATATATATATATATAGAGAGAGAATATTATATACTGAATTTATATTGAATGCTCTATTGTATCAAAGTATTAATACTATTAAAGTATTTATATACTTAATACGAGCGATTATATATATATATATATATATATTAAATAATATATTATTATTAATATTAGGAAATCAATATCAGAAAACTCCTCACAAAGATATACACGTGTGAAAAATGATTGCTGTATTAAAAATATATAAATAGATAAATGTAAATTTTAAATATAAATTTTTAATTTATCTTTCAAACTAACACCATTATTACTTCAATTTTTTTAAAAATACCATTTGATATGTTATACAAAATTCAAATTTTCTATCTCTGAAGAGCAGAAGAGTTGTGTATAAATGCTTATCAATATAGGATTTCATTAGACGTTTAACACTTCTGTGAAACGATCGTAAGATACTTTAAATACTTAATTCAAAACTTTTAAACCGAAATATACATTATATATTTATACTTATACGTTTTACATATATTTTTATACATATTTATATTTATTTATTCATATATTTTTAATACAACAATTATTTTTCACACGTGTATATCTTTGTGAGGAGTCTTCTGATATTGATTTCCTAATATTAATAATATATATATATATATGTATATATATATATAATTTTGAATGTAGTTCACGGACACACAGTACTAAATTTGCGAACCACCAGAGATCCGCGGACCCCATGTTGGGAACCACTAGCATAGACAGAAAATCGATAAAGTGAATTTTCCCGTTTCATTTACGGTACATAATTATATTTCATTTTATAAATAAGTAAATTTGCGGTCATCATAATTGCAGGCACTGGCCTCCAGCTAGTATTTTTGATAGAGTCTCATTAAGAATCGCTCTATGTTGCATTCATAAATATCATATGATGTGTACCTTTATTTAATTTGAATTTTTCTGTATTAATTTCTGTATTTACTTTGTAATTTATTTACCTCCATCTGTCATTTTCATATTTTATACATCTTTAGAAATAAATGTTCTGTGATATTTGAGTATTTTGTTTCCATTTTAAGTATTCCTATTAAGTTATTATTGCACTTGTTAGCTTTATAATTTCTGCTTGTATTTCCTCTACTTGTAAAAGTTTTATTTTAATCAAATTCATTGTGTATTCCCAATGTAGCAGTGTTATATACAATCCTAAATTTAGTGGAAATGTTGTTTAAAAATATCGTTCTTTATAAGATGCTGAGATAATAAAATCCTTAGTACAGTAGACAGAATCTCTTCCGAGCAGGGCTCAAATTCCTCAGAGATTGACTTTGCCTTTCATCCTTTCGGAGTCGATAAAATAAGTACGCCTTGAATACTGGGGTGGATGTAATAAACTTAGCCTCATCCCTGTAATTGTTGGCCGGGTGTCAAAATTATTATTATTGTTTTTGTTGTTGTTTTACTTCTCAGAGAGCTCGATCTTGTTTCTTCTGGTAGATTCTGTGAGGGCGGACAGTAGCATGGTGTCGAGGTCGCACAGGGGCACTTTGCGCACATTATAAGCGTTGGTACTTGGTTGTAATTATCGTGGGAAACATTCAACATTCAAGTACCAATTTTAAAAACCTAGCTATCCCCAGCAGCGCAGTTATTTCGGTTTGCTCTGCTCTAATGTCAATTCCAATTTCTCTATCGTATTTCTCGAAAAAGGTTGTTAGTGCTCCAAGTTCATCTAACTTCTGGAATAACAGACACTCTCCTATTAGTCTACATTCTTGCAGTTTCGTCTTTTAATAGTCTGTAACTTTCAATCTTTTCTATTATTATTATTATTATTATTTTATTGAGTGAGCGAGCAGAGCATGCCATCAAAGTGACACTGGGGTAAAATATACGAAGCCCAGTATACCCATCATGACTACCCGTCTGATAAGGGTACACCAGGCACATGCATCACAACCATATGTGCGCGACATGGTGATCTCATATCAAGATAAACAGCACATGACCTTGCAGGTGGGGCCCAGTTAGAATTTTCTTCAGATCGAGTAACCCATCCCGCTCAAAAGGTCCCTGAATAAGGGTTGTTTAAGGACGTTGAACGAAACACCCATGTTTCCAGAGGTGAATTATTCAAACCCCAAAGAATCCTTTTCAACACATGGCTATGATGCTCCCCCACTACTTCTGCTCGTGATCAGAGATGCACATATCGTCAGCCACTAAGAGACATGCTCAACTGGTTAAGGTCAAACAACTGACAAGCAAATCTGTGGTATTGGGCAGAATATTTGCTGTAGCCCATCTTTTATACCAAGACAAAACAATGTACATGATAACACTTCCAATCAGTTAAGATCAGAAGCCATGAGAGCCACTGCCTGGTACTGCATCAGTTATTATTATTATTATTATTATTATTATTATTATTATTATTATTATTATTATTATTATTATTATTATTATTATTATTATTATTATTATTATTATTATTATTATTATTATTATTATTATTATCATTATTATTATTATCACTCAGTAGTTTTATTTTTATAGCGTGCTTTCACTTCACTACCGAGCGCAGCTCTCTGTGCCTTAGGTATGTGCTGTGATTTGTTGTGATGCTCTGATGGTTATTGTATGGAAAGTGTTTTACGTAGGACGTGTGCAGTGCCTAGTAGTGCAATTTTCGGTATGTTATATGTGTTTGTAAGTCCTGGTGTTTTTGTTATGTATTTGTCTGAATATTTTTTTATCATGCCTAATGCATCTACTATGATAGGAATTGTTTCTGTTTTTAGATTCCACATTCTGGTTACCTCTTTTTCCAGGTCTTTGTATTTTGAAAGTTTCTCCATTTCTTTTAGAGTCACGTTGTCATCTGCCGGTATTGATACATCAATTAGAAAGCATTTTTTTCTTCATGATCTCTGACAACTATATCTGGTCTGTTGGCCTTAATTTCTCTATCTGTGTGTATCGGCATATCTCATAGTATGGTTGCTTTCTCGTTTTCTGTGACCTTTTCTGGTGTGTGCCTATACCATCTTTTTTCTGTTGTTATTCCATAATGTTGGCATAGCTTCCAGTGTATGTAGGTTCCAACTCTGTCATGTCTGTAAATATATTCCTTCTTAGCCAGGACTGGGCAGCCAGAGATAATATGATTTATTGTTTCTTGTCCATCTCCACATATTCTGCAGTTACTTGTTATATTTCTTTTCATTACATGTTTTTGGTAATTATTAATATTATTATTATTGTTATTATTATTGAGTGAGAGAGCAGTTCATGCCCTCAAAGTGACACTGGGGTAAAATATACGAAGCCCAATATACCCATCATGACTACCCGTCTGATAAGGGTACACCAGGCACATGCATCACAACCATATGTGCACGACATGGTGATCTCATATCAAGATAAACAGCACATGACCTTGCAGGTGGGGCCCAGTTAGAAATTTCTTCAGGTTGAGTAGCCCATCCCGCTCAAAAGGTCCCTGAATAAGGGTTGTTTAAGGATGTTGAATGAACCACCCATGTTTCCAGAGGTGAATTATTCAAACCCCAAAGAATCCCTCTCAGCACATGGCTATGATGCTCCCCAACTACTTCTGCTCGTGATTAGAGATGCACATATCGTCAGCCACTCAGGGACATGCTCAACTGGTTAAGGTCAAACAACTGACAAGCAAATCTGTGGTATTGAGCAGAATATTTGCTGTAGCCCATCTTTTATACCAAGACAAAACAATGTACATGATAACACTTCCAATCAGTTAAGATCAGAAGCCATGAGAGCCACTGCCTGGTACTGCATCAGTTATTATTATTATTATTATTATTATTATTATTATTATTATTATTATTATTATTATATTATTATTATTCAGTAGTTTTATTTTTATAGCGTGCTTTCACTTCACTACCGATCGCAGCTCTGTGTGCCTTGGGTATGTGCTGTGATTTGTTGTGATGCTCTGATGGTTATTGTATGGAAAGTGTTCTGCGTAGGATGTGTACAGTGCCTAGTAGTGCAATTTTCTGTATGTTATATGTGTTTGTAAGTCCTGGTGTTTTTGTTATGTATTTGTCTGAATATTTTTTTATCATGCCTAATGCACCTACTATGATAGGAATTGTTTCTTCTTCTTCTTCTTCTTCTTCTTCTTCTTCTTCTTCTTCTTCTTATTATTATTATTATTATTATTATTATTATTATTATTATTATATTATTATTATCATCATCATTATTATTATTATTATTATTATTATTATTATTATTATTATTATTATTACTTTTTTTTTCTTCTTTCAAATTTTCTTCCATTTCTTGCCGAGTGTCTTCCCGACTCCTAGGGCAAAGAAACTCATAGTGTATATTGGTAGGCCATTAAACCAAACTCAGTAGTTCGTTCATTTTTTTTAAAATTAATATACATGAGCAGCAACAGTTCTCACATCGACAATGCTCTTCTCAATACGTGTGATGTACCAGTTAAGACAATCTTTTGCACTTCTTGCAGGGATGGTAAGCCAGGGATCATTCTCATATAATTTTCGGTTCCCTTCTTGATCATTCCTAGTGCTCCTACGATCACTAGTATTGTAACCGCCTTGAGATGCCACATTTTCTCAACTTCAATGGGTAGGTCTTTATATTTTCTGAGCTTGGGATGCTCATGTCGATCAATAAGCAAACTTTATTGTTTTGGTCTTTCACAACAATATCTGGTTTATTGGCCTTGATGGTTCGGTCTGTATGTACTGGAAAGTCCCACAGAATGGTTACATTTTCTCCTTCAGTTACAGCCTCAGGGTGGTGATTATACCACTTGTCGGCAGTTTTGATATTGTAATGCCGACTTATTAGCCAGTGGAGATATTGGCCAACTCTGTCATGTCTTAATTTATACTCCACTGGTGCTAAGACTTTACATCCAGAGATTAAGTGGTCCACTGTTTCAATCATGTCGTTGCAGAATCGGCATTTTGGGTCTGCTCCATTTTTCATCACATTGGCCTGGTAGTTCTGGGTTAATAGGCTTTGGTCTTGAGCAGCCACGATGAAACCTTCGCTCTCTGCTTTTAGCCCTGAGCTCCGCACCCACTGATGGGTTTGATTCTGGTCAACATCAGCTTGTTTGCTGCGGGTCACATATTTGCCGTGCAGAGGTTTCTCCTCCCACCTATCAGCCAATTGCTCGTGCGCTTTTTTCATTGCCATCATTTTCACCTTCTTTGCAACAATAGTTGTCGTACTTCCCTCGGGTTGTTCAGTTTGGGTATCCTGCACGAGATCAATAGCAAATTTTTTGCTTTCCTTGATGATAGAATGAAGCTTCTTTCGTCTCTCGTGATTTTCCACGAGCTTTAGCATCCAGTCATTCGATATTTCGAGATATTTGGCCAGTCCAATTGTGGTTGTTTTGTAAGCTAGTTTTATTATTATTATTATTATTATTATTATCATTATTATTATTATTATTATTATTATTATTATTTGTATTATTATTATTATTATTATTATTATCATTATTATTATTATTATTATTATTATTATTATTATTATTATTGCCATTACCTTTGCGCAGCTTCTAAAGCTGGAGATGTACTGCGGTGTCAGCTGTTCACTAACAGTGAACTAAGGTAACACCTCTTATCTTTCGAGCACCTTCGAGCACCTTATCTTTCAGGCCATCCAAGCAGTGCTACTTTTTATGAGTACTCCACCCTTATTGCAGCCCATATATATTCCACGTACTTCTCGAGATTGTTGCCCACCGTTCTCATGGCTCCAACAATTATTGATACTACTGCTACTATATTTCATCGAACACAACTGCTTAACTTCCCAAGCTAACGTGTCGTATCTATCGACTTTTCTTTCTTCCTTATCGCATACCTTGTTGTCAGCTGGGCATGCTATATCTATGATTCAACATCGTTTGTTTTCTTTTTCAATTAAGCCTATGGCTGGCTTCCTATTTTCTATCTCATGGTTGCACTGAATCATAAAATCCCATAGGATCTTTGCATTTTTATTTTCGGCGATGCCTTCGGGTTTGTTGTCGTAACAATTTTTTGCTCTCTCAAGTCCTTACTTGTTACAAAGTGTCCAATGGACAGGCCTGGCTATATTGTCGTGGCGCCTTATATTCCTTCCGGGCTGGTTGCGATATTATTATTATTATTATTAGCAGCAGCAGCAGCAGCAGCAGCAGCAGTGTTAGTAGTAGTAGTAGTAGTAGTAGTAGTAGTAGTAGTAGTAGTAGTAGTATACGGAAACTCTTACCTTATTTTTCTGTGTATGATGGAAAGTGTCAGCTGCTCACAACCAGCAAACTAAGGAGGGACTCGTTTACTGATCATGCTTCAAGATGTCTGCGGAGACCACTTACAGATTCAAACAATAATGATTTTTAAGGCTTCTATCGTTATATTTGTGCCAATCTCTCTGAGGCTCGTTGATAGTTGAGTGATGATTCCTCCAAGTGCGCAAATTACTATTGTTAACAAGACCACACTGCGTATTCCTCACTTTAATAGTTCACTTCTTTTACTGAATATTCAGTCACGGCTACTTTTATTAGAACGTAAAGGTGATCGTACGGCGTGAACCCTCTATATGGATCTGGTTACCAAATTAATTAAGCACGAACTGTTATTAATTGTATTCGGCATCATAAAACTCAACGGGAATGTAACAGTTAATATAGAGAATATTTGTAGAAAAAGATCGACGGCGGCAAAATCGTACTTAGCCATTTCTTTGTTACAAACAAAGGCTGTATTATACATATTAGGGAATATGCGGTGAGATCTTATGTACATGAGCTGTCTCAAACTTCCCAGAATAATATAGACACAAACACGCTGACCAAAATACATTTAAAAGGAATAGAGTGACATCCGGCTATGTTCAACTTCTTGGCCAATTTAGCGACCTGCACAGAAAACATGATAGCCACTTAAAACACTTTTTGATCCTACTTATTGGATCTGTCGTAAATCACTTGAAGTAGCGCAAATATCCGATACTAATATTTTGAATACTCAAATACCATACGCCATATTTTTTTCGTGTTTATTATGTAAATACAACTATGCCAGTATCCATATCGATGATACAGTGAAAGGTTGATAATTTGCTTTGTTATTAATGCTTTGTTTTGTCTTCTTATTATGGATATAGTTATATTTCTATCCCACAATTTACTGATTCCTTCTTTCGTTCAAGGTTCAACTAGCTATGGCATTAATGATAAATAGTATTATTTAACAATTCAGTGATAAACGTGATCATTGCTTATTTATTAATGTAAATATTATAAATTTTAAACGTTCATGTCTTGTTCTCATTTATTGAAATCAATCAGTGATAACTAACACTCTAGGGAGTTAAACGGCAGAAGTTCTATAGATACTAAACTCTTTCTGGCAAGTGTTTCGGTCCTTAACTACTTACATTCTTATCTAATTTGCTATTTCAATAAACAATGTTATTTTCTTTTCAGGTATTCTTATTTCATACGAGACGATGAATATCAGAAGCGGCATACTCGTTTTCTTCTATATACCGCATATATTTGCAAGTTCTTATTTA
Organism: Octopus sinensis; assembly: GCF_006345805.1. Lineage (NCBI taxonomy): Eukaryota > Metazoa > Mollusca > Cephalopoda > Octopoda > Octopodidae > Octopus > Octopus sinensis. The sequence goes on from NC_043012.1 coordinate 13,457,620, forward strand.
ACTGACCGTGATTTAAGAGATACACTTCTTAAAGGTTACAACAAAGATGTTCGTCCTGTACGAAATATTACCCAAAATCTAAATATTGATTTATATTTTAAATCAGTCGTTATATACAATCTGGATTTGTTTGAAGGAATATTACATAGTAAAATAATTATAGAGTCTAGATGGAAAGACGAATATCTTTGCTGGGATCCCATCAAATATGACAATCTAACTCAAATAGAATTCCAATCTGACTCCATTTGGGCACCGAATATATTTGTAAGCAATGCAGAAAAAGTTACTAAAGGTTCAGGTTTTAGTGAATATATTACAGTGAGTTATGACGGAAGGACATCCTATTTAATTCGAAGCATTTATCGTACATACTGCTCGATTGACTTTTACAAATATCCTTTTTCATTCAATAAGTGTAAAATATACTTTTGGTTATCCAATGAAATGGTCTCATACCTGACGTTACAAACTATAGATTTCACTAACACAACGAATGTATGGACAACCATTTGGAATATTCAACTAGATGGCCATAAATATGAGGACGACAATTCGACAGACGGTTTCCAATTAATAATCATGTTAGAACAGTCTTCATCTGCGAATAATGTTGCGATAATTATAGGAATTTTGTTGCTATCATTACTGACGATATGCATATTTCTTTTGCCTGCAGAGAGTGGGGAGAAGGTTACATTTTCAACTACACTCTTTCTCACCAATATTCTCTATCTTGTTGAAAGTGGGAGAGCGATAAGTACGAATGGGTCAGAAATACCTTTGTATCTACTTTACATACTTTATCTGACAACAGCCAGTAGTCTTTCCTGTGTTGGATCTATCTTTATCTGTCGGCTCTATCAACACTCAGTACTGGAAAAGAACCTGAACCAACAGTCTGAGAGTCGATACAAGGAAAATGTTCAGCCAAGGAAATGTGGAAAACTATCTTTAAATTACACACAACTTAACCGACTCTCACTTTTTATCACTCTTTGTTTGTTCGGGTCTACTCTTCTTCTTGTGATTATTCACTTTTTCGACTAACCTAAAATATATATATATGTGTGTGTGTGTGTGTGTGTGTGTGTGTGTGTGTGTGTGTGTGTGTGTGTGTGTGTGTGTGTGTGTAGACACACATACATACAAAAAAGACTTAGTAAATATTGTTGTCAATTACGTATTTTTAATCGCAGATACGAAGAAATATATCAAAACATTACATTTCTTCTTACCCAACGGCGTTTGTATTTTCCTTTTGAAAAAGCTTGTTCCCAATACCCAAAATATTTACTGTCACAAATTACTCCAATCTCTACTGAGATTGTAGCAATTATTTTTGAGAATTGTTTTAATGACTTTATGAAGATTTTATAAATGCATAAATTCTTTAAAATTTCTGGTTAAGGAAAACATCATTAGAAAAGGCCTTTCATACTGGTTTTCAAGTGTAAGTGAAAGAATTGTACTCATACACTAACCCAGTAATTTCGATGTTTATTCTATAGCAAAATTATGACCAAGTGCTGGTTGCTTACATAAAATTATGATTTATTCTTGTCTTTGCTGGCGAATCACATTTGTATATCATAAGAGAATTTTCATTTTCACAGAATAGTAAGTCGCTGTATAAAAGATCTACAATTTAACAAAATTCAATAACAATTAAAATGAAGTCACTCTGCATGTCTCAGATCCTTAAATGCAAGACAAGTAATACTGGAAACGGAAGTTAAATAAGTAAAAAGAGCGTTTAGCTAAGTGATATTTACTTGTCAAAGTTAAGTGTAGAATATTTAGAAATGAAAACCCTGTTGATGTCAAAAATTCTGATTTATAGTTTTAATCTGTTGGGATGTATAAATCGAATTATAAACTATTTTCAAATGTTTACTAATTATTTGTAATTTCTAAATTTACAAAATATACCACTGTTTTGACTTATTAGCAATTTCCTGTGGATGGTCAGGTATACTCAGTGATTGTCACTAAGGGATTTGTGTAAGCCATTTACGAAAATCAAAATATTCATAATGATTGTTTTCATTCTATGTTGTCATTATTAAGGTAGAATAACTGATGTCATTACAATTTCAACTTATAAGAATTATGAAGAACACATCGTAATTTTTGTGAGATGAAGTAATTTCAATAAACAACATTACATCATTCCGATATGTAGTTGCTACATTGTGTATATACATAAATATTCTTAGTTGCAGACATATCACAAATTCACACAACCAGGTGAACCGTAGTATTTCCGAGTTCTATCCAAGATTTCGGAAAAGGCCATTGGGAAGGCCTACATAACGATGTAAAGATGGATTTAGTTAAATTATTTGAATAATAACATCGCATAGTGTAGTCGATACAGAGATACAGTGATAAATATGCAAGAACGTATTATGTATGTATATTTGCACGCAAATATTTATGCGTCGTATTGGTACGAATGGAAGTTGTGTAGGAGTGATTTGACTTACAAATTTGCTTTTGGTGCAATTTTTGTATTTTATATCGTTATTTATTTTTGAATCGTGGCATTTATCGATTAAAATAGCTAATCTTTTATAGCAGAAATGCCATTTCCATAATGTACTTACGTGAAATTCTTATGTAATACAGTCAATAGAAAAGAGAACTCCAATATGTGGTATCAGTATTGTTTTGTGTTGAATTGAGTGCGCGCGGAGCCATATAAACATTGATGTCGGGATCAATTTCCGGTGGTTCGGCTCATCTTTTTTTCAGTCAATCTTTTAGGTTTAGTCGCTCTAAATAGAGAATATATTATTATTGTGTACATAATTATAGTTATCATTAAAGGACCTCTGTGTGACGCTCTTCCCCGTAATTAAAATTCTTCGGGTTAATATATATATATATATATATATGTTGTGGTTTCAAAGTTAGGTGTAAGACCAGAAATTTCGAAGAGCCGAGGAAGTCGATTACATCGATCCCAGTGCTCAGCACATATTTATTTTATCGACACTTCAAGATGACTGGTAAAGTCGACCTCGACTCAATTGGAACTCAGAGCGTTAAGATGCACGAAATGCCAAGCTTTCAGCGTAGCATAGAAAATTAAGGCCTGTTGCGTAAATGAGTCAGACCCTGCAAGTTGCCCGTCGTCAAGTCAACTATCGCTTTCATTATTACTTCGGCGTTTCTTCGGTTTTCACAATACTCCGCTTTTCTTTTCGACAGATGAGTCAGGCAGTTGAGGTAGACACTGGACTCCATCTAGCTTTCTAACCCACGTCTCGTACCGAACACTTTTTGCTAAGTACAGCTGAAACAAAGCACCGTTCTCCTTGGTATTAAATAAACATAGCTCAATGTGATCTGCAAAATACCGATTGTGGATTTGTTTCAAAGTTGACCCATGGATTAGCTTTCGTGCTTCACGTTGGAGAATTGATCGATGGTTAGTCTCGCCGCGACAAAGTCCATTGCGATTACTTTCGTAATTGGTCTGCTACTGCCTTCTCCATTAATTCTATTTTCCGACGTTTTTAGTCCAAGCTTTAAAATTATAAGTTTCATAGTTTCGCTTCTGATCAGATGGATATTGGTGTATTTAAAGTTTTGTGCAAACCAAGTAATCGATCGTGTTAGTAATTTTATAAAAACCTTGACGTGGCGATTGCAAAATTTCTACCTGGCGCACGGCATCATAGAACCCGTTGACGGTAGGATTGGTGATGTTTAAGATGGTGGTACTGGCAACGGAGGTGGAAGTTGTAGGTGTGTTTAGTCGATTATTTAGTCTTTTCTTCTTTACGTATTTATCTTTGTAGCGGTTGATTTTATTCTGAACGTTGTTGATATCGTTTCGATCTGCATTCGTAGGGGTTAGTGGGGATAGTGTTGGTGTTGATATCGTTTCGATCCGCATTCGTAGGGGTTAGTGGGGATAGTGTTGGTGTTGATATCGTTTCGATCCGCATTCGTAGGGGTTAGTGGGGATAGTGTTGGTGTTGATATCGTTTCGATCCGCATTCGTAGGGGTTAGTGGGGATAGTGTTGGTGTTGATATCGTTTCGATCCGCATTCGTAGGGTTAGTGGGGATAGTGTTGGTGTTGATATCGTTTCGATCCGCATTCGTAGGGGTTAGTGGGGATAGTGTTGGTGTTGATATCATTTCAATCCGCATTCGTAGGGGTTAGTGGGGATAGAGTTGGTGTTGATATCGTTTCAATCCGCATTCGTAGGGGTTAGTGGGGATAGTGTTGCTGTTGCTTTCACCAGTGTTTCAAATGTGTGGTTTTTGTTGGCGCTGTTGTTCCTGACCTTCAAATTGATGTTCATTGATTCTCTGTTTACAGGTAGTAGTGGAAACTGGTTATTGTGTTGCTTGTTAGTTAATTTAAATGTCCCTTGGGAAGGGACATTTGTGAAGTGATATTAGTTTTTTTTTATAAACATTTTTATATTCTCTACTCAAACTTTTGGAAAAATTTACCCGAGGTGAGAGTGCGACGAACAGATTTTTGGGATATTGATTGACATCATAACAGCATGATAAAAATAAAACTAAAATTAATTTCTTCAAAACAACAAAATTCTATAACATCTGAGCTTCAAAACAATGCCTTTCTTTTGCATTAATGATGATGATGATGATGATGATGATGATGATGATGATGATGATGATGATAAGAAGAAGAAGAAGAAGAAGAAGAAGAAGAAGAAGAAGAAGAAGAAGAAGAAGAAGAAGAAAGATAGCTCCGGGCTAAAAATCAACATGGACGTACAGCAAGAATCTCTCTCTAAAAATGAATTTAAACCAACAACGTCGGAGAAATGGAAAGGAAACTTGGAAATAAATCTGAGAGAAATGATTTTTTTTAAAGCAAATCAACTAAAAAATAATTGTTATATTAAGCATTGTTTCTCCTGTGTATACCTCAGAGTGACATGTGCAGAAAATCGAAATCAACATCAGGAACTTTGAGATAAATCCGTTATATGCACAGCATGTACGTAAATTAACTGCGTATACATTCAACTGTTTATGCGTACGTGTATACATGTTAATATATATAAACTACGTAAATAATGCTAACAAGACATACACATGCATGCACACACTCACACATACAATACATGCATATATACATACACACATGTGCCGACAAAACACAGTGCAAGAGAAGGAAAAGAAGCCAAAATCAACACGCCTTTCCACGAACACGATAGGGGCAAATAATCACTATCATGCACGAAGACACTTGTACCAAAAAAGTGAAAAAGAAAATGAAAATGAAAAAAATAGAGGTGAATTTCGTTTTTAAACTTCATGCTAGAGACTTATCAATTCAAAGAAGTTGGAAGCGGTGTTTTGTTAAAAAGTGTTACGTCGCACGTTCGGATGACCTCTACTCAACTCTGCTCTGCTATCCTAATACCAACTTTGTTTTCATGGCAACAAGCCTATGTTTAACAAAGCGAAATTTATACTGAATCGATCTTCGCTCGAGTGAGGAAGGGCCGCGTTAACCTATGCAGAGCTGGCCACGGCGCATACAGTTTGCTAGTGGTTTACACCTCTCCATAAATATGAGTCTAGAGGATTCCTGCAAAAAAGACAACTCCTAATGGCCTTCCAGGCAACAAGTAAACCAAAAGACAGAAATGGTGTAAGTGTTATAATAAAGAAGTCATTCATGCTTACTACGCTGCTATGTTTCAACCAACCGACGTCTCAAACATTGAACACCCATAGAACCTGGAATGAAAAAAACCCTAACATAAGACTAAACATGCAAATGTATGAAGAAATATTATACAAGTGAAATTGGTAACCGGCATCGAAATTAACAAAATAAAAGAAAACGTAAAATGAGATCTAAGAAACGACACAGCGATTGCAACTCGCATAATAACAGACAGAAGATATGTCAGCAAGAAGAAGTAAACAACAAGAGACACACAATCAGAATCAACCTAAATACTCTCCCTGGTGATCAAACAATTCCAGAGAAAATAATCGATAATCGAGAAGGCATTTGGAAATAGAATACTTGAAGAACAAATAATCACTGAAAGGATCAAAATCCAAAATAAAGTCATGAAGAAATATAGTGACATTCTTCTTAAATTCACAACAGTGAAAAAAAAGTAATAAATTATTTGTCAAATGAGCACAGCCATCAAATCCATCAAAGACGAAGTAAACGTCGCAGGCATCAATGGGATTTTGTACTCTGCTGCTACAGTCCACACCAAAACGTGTGGCATACAACTGAAAAATAGTGTGCTAATTCCCCATAAACACCCTGAGTAGCAAGAAAAATCAAGTAACAAATCGACGCATCTGAAATGGAAATCTTGAAAAGCGGCAGCCATGATACAAAACCATCTAAAAAGAGAAAGGGAATAAGAAAGTGCAAATTGGAATGACAACATTAGTTTGCTGGAGTAGTGGAGAAATTAAACGAAGACGTTTAGGGCAAAAATACCTTATATACTGCTTCAAAAAATTAAATACATGTTTAAAAATAATCCAATGAGGTTGTATAAGCATACTGGAAAGAACAACATCAAAATAGGAGAAGTCCCTCAAAGCGTGAATTATTACGGTCTTGGAAGAAAATGTGGACATATGAAAATGAGGACAACAGTGATGTCCCTTCAATTAAGAAACAAAAAGATGACACTGGGCTGATATGGGGAGAAATAAAGGTAGATATCAGACTCAAGTGTTGATGTCAGACCCCAAACTTTCAAAACTTCACAAGAAACTAACTTGTTACAACATAAGCTTAATTTTAAATGAGGTCTCTGTATGTATTAACTTAAACTTTCCTGTTGCTTTTTTAGCTTCTATTATACATACATATATATATGTATATATATATATATTATGCATATAAATTATTGTATCATTTATGATGTACTTCGATGAAATAAACGATGCAATTTGCATTCGCTTTGTATTTGTGATTTCATTTCTCTCTCACGATTTTTTTCCGACAGTTTTGTATCTCAACTTCTACTGACTTTCCCAGGAATGCATTATGTGGGACGTTGGATTTTCTTGATGTTGGGTTTTGTTGAAAGGCAATGTGAAGATAGAGTGTGCTGTTCGTCCGCTGTCGAGAAGAGTCGAGGCTATTCCTGAGGAGGCAACAGCAACAGTAAGGTTACCATTATATCGCAACTTCGCACGAAGAAGATTCAGGCGAAATGTGTTTCCAGTTCCACCGGAGCTTCTAAGAAGATGCTTTCGCCAGTGCATGTAAGGATGTTTCCGAGGACAAAATTGCATACGTCAGCTGGATCGGAATTCAGGTGCTCAATGTCTGCGATTTACTGCTTTAGTTTGCAACTGTTGTTGGATGTTTCTCTGAAAATGAGGCGATTGGGATGGGCGTCTTCATTTGTGCCTGGGGTTTTCAGAGTATAAGCGTCCAACACTTTACCTCCATTTGCCATAACGAAGTCTTCCAATGATGTAAATGGCAGCGCTAGTGGGAGTATTGACGCTACCTGTGATATGGCGAGTGATATGGTATGACACATCGAGTCTTTGTGTTTATTCCAAAGTGAATGTGCACCTGTCAGGTTGCAGAAAACCAGTATTATTGCAAAAACGTGGCGGAGCTTCTGCAGGGAACAACACAGAAAGGTCTCTCCGAGTGCATTATCATGTTGGTCATCTGTATCTAAAAGTCCCCGTTTGGCGCAATCATCTGTGAATGTGCCGCGTATATGGCCATTCACTGTGCAAAGGTAGCTGAAGGAGGTTGCTCCATTAATGACATAAAGTGCAGCAGATGGAAGCATCATTGATTTTGCTCAGATCACTGTCTCTATTGATACGATATCAGAAACACACCCACTGAAATGTTAAGTTTAATATAGCATGATAGTGAAGACCTATGTGCGTCATCACATCATCGTGTTTAAGATAGTGATCAAAGAAAGCTATGATTTACCTGTTGTCAGAGGAGTAGATTGGTAATTAAGGTAGCTGTACGCATATTAGGTGTGTGTTAATGCAAAACGCCCATCCTACCTGTTGCTCAGAGTGAATATAGCGCTCGTATCAAATCCGGCAGTCAATAAACAGAACACAATAGCATACAATACACAACGTTCGCATATTTTTAATAAAATGAGAAATTCGATTTTATTCAATCTTTCAATTGACATGCTGCATACAAAATCTCTTGATATTGTTACAATTGGATATTTTCTGTGCGCAATAAAGGAACTGCTCTCAGGCTTAGCTACAAGTAAGATGGTGTAATGACGATTTGGATACTTGATTGAATCTTCAAAGCTTTCTATACATCAATACGAAGCGTTGTTTATTTTACGAAACTTCATAACACATTTCTGAATTTCTTTAATATTGATACTGAGCATTATGTGAGGCACAACATTAATATAATGGGGAAAATGTACTAGTCATCAAAAACCATATTTCAGCAAATAAATTTCATTAAAGAAATGCGGTTTTAAAATTGCATAATATATCTAATGGAAAGAGGATATAATTAGATTAGAGTTAAAAGAAACGATGTCTGTGTGTGCGTCCATATCTATATATAATTTTTTTCTTGTTTGTTCCTTCTCGAGCCATGCCCAGCTCATAAGAGCCGGTTTCCCGGTTTCTTGGCGTATAGGTTCCCCACCTGGACGGGACGCCTGTCCATCGCAGGTGAGCTGCAAGATGCAGGAGGAAAGAGTGAGAGAAAGTTGTGGCGAAAGAGTCAGCAGAAGTTTCGCCATTACCTTCTCCCTCGACCGCGAGTCCGCTGCTCTAACCACTGGGCCGTGTGCCTCCACATCTATATATAATACATGTGTATTAATGTTTATTTTTAAGCTATAAGGAAAAATAGAATTGTACGTTAAACTGATGCATTTGTCATTACTCAATACTTTTAATATAGTATAAAATTATTACTCTTCATTAAGAACAGAATTGACAGAGTTGTTAATTCTGCTGCGAAGTGGTTGTAGGATGGAGGTTATTTTGATCTGTAGTCCTAAGTTTAAGTAAGCTTATATTTCCCAGTTTTTATTCTGGCTAAACTTTTACCGGCGGTGTAAAGGAAGGGGAGTAACATGGTTAAAGGGAGGTAACTCTATCCAGATTTCTCAGTCCGGGGTGAGTAAAGAATTGTTGTCTTTTGGACTTAAAGATGTAGGAAGTTCGTAGTAATAGAGGAAACCTTCTAAAATAATTGGTATAATATGATTATGGGTGTGTAAAATGAGTGGGGCTTGGGAGGTGAATGTTTGCGTGTAAGTACTTTAATTGGCTCCCAGCTAAATGAGATTATTTAGATGAAGAAGCTAGCGTCGGATTTGTACAGGGTCAATCGGGTTTACCGATATTTGGAAAAGACAAAGAGACCTATATGTAGACAAAAAAACTGTTCTCATATTTTATTTTAAATGTACTATTACTACTTTTCTTTATTAATTAATTAAATTAATGGCTTACTAGGGCAAACAACCAACTTCTTCTTTTCTTCCTGTTATCTTTCCTCCATTTTCTTCTTGCATATATATATATGTGTGTGTTTGTGTATCTGTGTGTGTATATATATACACACAAAAAATAGTTTGAACCAGAGAGGGCAAGAAGTTGTATAAAATTACAACTGATCTTACTGTATTTCCTTTGAAGCAAAGCCAGAAATAAGTGTATATATATATATATATATATATATATATATATATATATATATGTGTGTGTGTGTGTGGTGTGTGTGTGTGTATGTGTGTGTGTGGTGTGTGTATATATATATGTGTGTGTGTGTGTGTGTGTGTGTGTGTGTGTGTGTGTGTGCATGTATGTTTATGATTTGTATCATAATATGCTCGGGTGAACGCTTTACAGATTGAATATAAAAGGATTAGGGGTAAAGTAAAGTAGATAAATAGAACTAGGACAATAAGCAAAGTAAATATGGATGATTGAGTAAAGATAAATAGAAATAAGATTAATTGATAGTTAATAAAAGAATACATTATTCATTTAAAAGGCATAAATAAAATTATAAAAAAGTTTTATATGTAATATGTACGTATATGTATATATATACATATATATATATATATATATATATATATATAAATATACATAAGTATGTATATATAAATGTGTGTTTGTGTGTGTGTGCCTGTGCGTGTATCCGTGTGTATATACGTATGTATGTATACATACGTGCATGTATGTGTACATATAGGTTCAAAATTTAAGGTTAATAACAACAAAGAATGTGATTTAAAAATAAAGTGCATTTAAAGATATACCAAAAAAGAAAAAAAACAATAAGAAAACTATAGATAAAAGATAGGGAAGAAAATTTCTAGTGACGTAAAATTGCATTGGTCTATGACTTCTCATGATGAAAATTTTGGCGGTCGATTGACCGTATACGAAAAAAATAAACAGGAATGAGTTTTCATGCATTCAAAATAAACAGAGTACAATAATTTATAATTGATAGATGCGTATATGCGAACACATAGTTGTGTGCTCGTGTAATATTAAGATTTCTATAATTGTGTGTATTTACACGCTAACAAATATTGAAACTGTGTGTAAATATTGTGTGCGCTCTCATGTAAGGACACGCGCTATTAAATTTTGAGTTTTTTCTTGTGCATGTATATATAAACAGTATTAGAATCTAATATATCAACTAACTATACATGAACTAAGGGAATGTGTATAGCTATGAACTATGTACATGTGAGCGTTTCTGTTTAGCTACGTGTGTGGTTACCGGTATAATATATATCCTTTTGTCATGGTGGGCAAGTAATTATAAATGTATGCATGGATGTAGTGATGCGAGATCCGTTTGTAATACTGGGGGCAGGTGTATGCTTGCATGCACATATGGTTCTTTGAATGTCAGTGTATAGCGTGCTGTGCTACAAGGTATGTATATTTCGATGTGTATGTATGTATGTGTGAAAGCGTGTGGAAATATATATACACATGTTGTTTTTTATGTAGAAGGGTAAATTGGAGTGTGGGGGTGTATTTATGTTGTATAGGGGAGTGGTCTAGTAGGGGGGAAGGATATAAGTTGATGTATTTGCAGCAAAAGTATTTATGTGTATTTCGTTGTTACCTTGAGGCCGTTATTGTGTCGTTGCGAGAAGTTGATCTTCATATACGCATATCACTGGATAGAATGCATTTTTTGAACGCATGTCTAAAAGTGCGTGTGCTGGCCTTGGGAATGTTGATTTTGATAAAGGCATTTATCGATATGTTGTGGGCGCAAACTGCAAGGCCTAGATATTACTGTACGTATAATTCATCTGTGTGTATGGGTGTGGGCAAGATATTGTACACCGTGAGGGTCCATGTCGTTATATATATATGTGTGTGTGTGTGTGTGTGTGTGTAGAGAGAGAGAGAGAGAGAGAGAGATAGAGAAGTGGGTATGGAGTCTATGGGCGTGTTATATTGTGTATATAGCTGTGCTGGTGTTCATATAGATGTATGCGTCGTGTATGTGCGTGTTCTGAAGTGTGTTAAAGAATGTAATGTATGAATATATATATAGGTAGAAACAGAAAGGTTGTTAAACACATACATTGATGCAGCGCAGATGTTAAGAATACAATCTAGTGAACAGTTCATCTTCCTGTTTTATACGTTCCATAGTTTCTGCAATGATGGAGTTGATATCCTCTCCCGTGAACATAGATTCAATTGTCCGTGAATGAAGACATGCTTTGGCTAATATTATGCGGATCAAATATCCTTTTAGTTCAGATTAGGTCTTTCTTAATCTTGACTGTTGCTTGGTTAAAATTTGCTAAAGACAGAATTGTTTCAAGTAGAATATGTATGTAATTATATTGAAATACGAAATAGAAGCAGTGGTATTATAATGAACATTGTCGACCACATACTCTTAAGATATACACACTTCGCTAAATCACAGTCTACCAGCAGATGTTCGTCTTTTGTAATTTAAGTATTTGTGGTTCAGAACATATGCATATAGTTCAAATTTACAGAAAACACAAGGCGCAGGCAGCTAAAGGAACAAAATCCGATGTATTAGTTTAACGCTCCGGAAGAATAGAAAAGTATAGTATGTTTCGAGCCTACGCTCTTCGACAGAAAGGATTAATAGGGTACACAAAACACGGTGAGAGAATTGTAGGGATTAACGTTTGTTCATCTCTCCTAATCGACTGCTCTTTCCTTCATGTTCTCCACTCTGAGCTGTCTATACAACTGCGAAAACTATGTAGCTTAACAAGAATATAAGAGTTACAAAAAAAGATACCCAGTCAAGCTTCCTATATGTATATGAACGCTTCTTCGATCGACTTGTATTTTCTATGATTACATTGTCTTGAACAGACTCATCCATAATTCCAACTTTATTTTTCGATCCACTTGTTTTTTCTGGGATTGAGGTCTCGTGCACAGCGGTCTCGTTGACATAAAATTTACACACAATTATGGAGACAAAGGTAGAAAAGCCGCTGATAAGTGTCAGAATTAGGAGATATAACAAATATCTTGAGACTCCACGAGATTTAGAACCCAACGACTTGGCCGATTCTGTTAAATAAACGACATTGGCAAGGAAAATAGTAATTGCAACTGATACCTTTTCTCCCGTCTCAGCAGGCAATACATACACACCCAAGTTCAATATTGTCAGCAGTGCTGGGAATATAAAATGGGTGAATGTTTCACTCATCGATTTTCTATTTGCATAAATAATAACCCTAGCCGATACAATTCCATTTTCCATGACGTCTCCTACAACAAACTTAAAATCCCAGGAATCTGACGACGAGTCATGCCTATTGTGAAAGGAAAAGTTTTGCATAGTTTGTTCTTTATACTTTTGATGGCGCAAACAAGTTTTTATATAACATTCGTGCTCATCGAAAGGATATTTATGCATATCAATTGTGCAGTAAGTTTGGAAAATGCCGTCCATATGAAACGTAACGGTTCCATCATATTCTATGGTGGCTCCTCCTTTATGAACAGCGAAATTACCTGACATATCGTTACAAATGTAAGCGTGCGGGTACCATATATCCTCTATGTCTACGTTTATATAACTTATATTATTCAGTTTGTCATTCCACATCAAGTTGTTATCTCTCCATGATAAACCAAGCACAATTTTGCTTGCAAGTAAACCTTTGTGGATATCTAATTCAATGATTTTCAAAAGAATAAGAGATACATTTATTTTCACTATAGCTTCATCATCAGGAAAAGGCAAAAGCGTTTTCGTGTAATTTTCGAATAAGTTTGAGTGTAAAATGTTTTTCTCCGAAACAGCGTTAACAGTAACCGCTAATAATACCGAAGTTATTAATTTCATTGTTGTTAACTGGAGGTAAATTGCTGCTCTTTAGTTGATTCCTTATTTTAAAATGCTCAGAGTAAGTTCTGATTTCTAAATTAAATCGAAATATTAATTATGATACACAATGGCTTTCGTTGTTAAAACGTAATGAGTTTTCTACGTTGAAGAATCAGTAATAATATTTTTGAATATCATCAACTTATAACTGCAACCAAGTTAAAAATGAACTGGTTAGTTTCAATTGCAATTAAATATAGTTAACTAATCTCACTTCTCTCTTTCGAGCTCTACTTCCTTGAATCATTCACTCATTCTCTCCCTCTCTCTCTCTCTCTCTCTCCTCTCTCTCTCTCTCTCTCTCTCTCTCCTTCTCTCTCTCTCTCGCGAGCGCTCGATAGATTTTTCTTTTACTGTTATTTTTGTAGCTTTTTACTGCACCCTCTCTCTTCATGTTACCAGAATGTACCGTGTGTATTGAAGTCTCTTTCATTCGTTTGATTTTAAACACTCAAGTATTTAGTAAGCAATTAGTTCTGGCCAGGGACTTTGCCTGAAAGAAACTATGCATAATATAGTCTGTTCATTAACGATTTGGATATGGAAAGTGATATTCTAAACAAATTCCTTTGAGACTACAATCGAAGGAGCCCATTCACAGATTCAGAATATACAGAGTTAAATATATATAAAAAACACACTGTGTTCATTATCCATTAAATTAAAAGTTGTTACTGTTGCAGAAATCAATTACTTATGGATCAATTTTCTCCATATGCAAAGCGACATCTAAGAGCTTGTGAATAATAGCAATTGAAAACAATACCATTACATTTGCTTCATTTAACTTTTAACTTTGTAGTTGTTATTGTTCTTCTTTTCAATTACACAGACCGTAACATGTCGGATGAAATACATTTTCTAGTTTTACTTAACAGTATTAACTATATTTCATTTAATAGATACAGATAAACAGAATTTTGGTCATTTCCCAAGAGAACATTTTCTAGATTTCACGTAAAGTGGTTTTCCAGCCAATTTTCATATTCTTCTTTTCATTGTTTTGTAATTTATCTAGTGCTCGTATAATCACTGTGATTATTTTAATTTAAAATATTTCACATTCTCGCTCTTTGAATGTCTAAAACTTTATACATAAAAAAGGTTTTTCAATTTCTCTTAATGGCATTCCATTGGGGCTGGAGGGAGTATGACATATCAAATGTCTTGTGATTATTTGAATTTGCTTCAAGAAAAAAATATTTTTGGAAACATTTGTTACAATATATCGTGCATCTTGGATTGATTTGTCTGTCTATATGTATGATTGTTTATAGAATAATTTAATATGCATCATTACTAGAAACTGTTTTTAAAATTCTGTAATACGCAAAAATATCTATTATATTCCTGGGCGTTGTGTGTGTTTATTGAGCGAAAACACCTAAAAAAGCTCTACGAGGCTCCGGCAGGGGGTGGTGATCCCTGCTGTACTCATTCACCACAATGGCGGTGCCCCAGCATGGCCACAGCTCAAGAGCTGAAACTGGAAAAACAAACAAACAAAAAAAAATATAAAATCCGTTCTGTCTGTCTGTGTATGTGTCTTCTATGATCTCGGGCTTCCTGGATCTGATTGCGTTCAAATTTGATATGTAGATACCGACGGTATCAGGGCGTGTATATGTCTTGCAAAAATTACAAAATCGCTTCCAGGTGAGAATACGATCGATAAAGCCGTGGGAACGTGCATTTGTACGCGCAAGTACATCAGCTGTTGCGATCGATCCTACGCGTACGCGAGAAAAATGCACGTGTAGTTTCCTACATGTTTTATCGGATAAACTTGTTATTGTCCCAGGTACGTTCTCATAAATTCATCATGCTTTTCCATCTAGATTTACATCCAGCTAACCCATTTGCATGCATCACTTTTGTTCTTTCGTCAACCTGTACATAACTGCACCTTCCATTTTTTGTTGTTTTTGTACTGCTTAAAGACACGTTTCTTACCTGCCAAACTTACTATTTAAAACATGTTTGTGTTCTCCCAGTTAACAGCCTTATCATTACTGGTACTTTAAACTCTGCAGTTGCATATTCGTATGAATAAAATCGTTTTTCTTTGGAATAGAAAACAAACCAGTTTTTATTTTGCTGCTGTCTCAAATTTAGGGTAAATCAGTGTTTCTCAAAGCGGAGATCTATCGGAGAGTCGGACAAGTTGTTTTGAGAAAATTTGGTTTAAATGTTTGACAACTCAGCACCGTCCATTGGACGTTTTGCTCATTCTTTATGAAATTCAAACTCATGTATATTTATATTTATCGGATCTCCGTAAAATAATCACTTGATTAGCTCATGTAAATACGCTTTAAGAACTGTAATACTATTGAATCTCATCCTTAGTAGTTATCTTGCTTGTTAAGAGATACCAAATTTTCCCCAGACCAGCACAGTGACTTTTACTGAAATTGTTCTTAAATTCTTGGAAATTATTTTCTTTCTTTTACAAATTTTATATTGATCTCTGTTATCTTTACAGGACTAAGAGAAAAGTTTCAAATTACTGGACAATTATTTTGCGTACAACCTTTTCTTCATAAATTATCAATCAGATCTAAATTCATGAGGTTTAACCGTTTTCATATATTTCCATTCGCTCATTTCTTCCATCAATTTGGTAGTAGAGACATTTCCTGACAAGTTAAACTTAATGCTACAAGACACCGAAAAATTATTTTCTCATTATAAACTTCCTAACTGTGAAGAGCAAAAAGCTAGGACTTACCTGCTGATAGAAGAATATATTCGCACTTAAATAGAGATGCAATTTGAGATATATTGCAAAAACCCTACGCTACCTTTTAGCCCTGTGTTAATATAACATCTTTATCAATTTCGGCAGTAAATAATACAGTACTATAAAAAAACAAAAACAAATAACGCACAACAAATTGTTTTTAATAAGAAGAACGAGAGTTTATTCAAACTTGGAATTGGCGGAGTGCATATACATGTTAACATTCCTATAATTGAAATATTATTTGTAAAGTGCAAAATATTAGTGTGACAAGAAGATATATATTATTCGTTTCCAGATGTAAACTAATATACGGTGAAAATAAGGGGCCACATGCTATGTGAGCGACCAATATAAAGATA
The DNA here is from genome assembly GCF_006345805.1 of Octopus sinensis. Lineage (NCBI taxonomy): Eukaryota > Metazoa > Mollusca > Cephalopoda > Octopoda > Octopodidae > Octopus > Octopus sinensis. The sequence goes on from NC_043012.1 coordinate 13,474,126, forward strand.
TCTGCAAACTTTTCAGTTCCTTCGGTTGGTTTGGATTTTATGTAATACAAATATTGTGCAATATTGTGTTATTTCAGAGGTATTAGTATGAGGTTGTTTTAATATACATTTCAGTTCCAGGGAAATACGTAAATCGATATAAAGCATTATTTAAAGAAACTGCGTAATACGAATACATCGGTTTACATACATGTGCATCAATAATAAATATTGATTGTATACGATGCCTCTTAAGCGACCAGAGTTTTTATATTCATGCATTTTGTGAACAAATTATAAAACTATAATTCCATATAGGCTATGTGTATGTGTGGCCGGTTATATCTATGTGAGTCTTACTTTTCTGTATGTATCCTATTACACTAGTTGCGTTTTCTGATAGAGATTTGTGTCAACATCAGTTTTAGCGCAATTCTAATTTACTTCTAAAAAATATAATCTCCTACTCTTCTCAACCGTGGCTTTTCATAGGCATTTTCTTTACGAAACACGTCCAATCTCCATGTTTACATGTATTTATATTACTTATTAGCTTAACCAGATATTGTACAATATTGCGCTTTACTTCAAAATTCATATTCACGACACTTGTAAAATGTTTGATTTAATCAAATTTGCATGATTGACAGAATTGATATCATCAGGTTTAAATATTTCAAAAATACAACAGGAAATATATTAGGCATTTTATGGTAATAGTTTTTAATGGTTTTATGGCTTACGTACTATATTTAATATTATAAATAAAGCGTAGTCTATTCAGTATTATATTTGAGCATACTTAGAATATGTAGTATTATATATGCGACTACTAAATAACGACTGGATAACATTATATGTAATGAAACAAGTGGCACCTGCCCTAGATATGATGGTAAAGACTGGAATAGAATACTAAGGGATTGTGACAAAGCAAACGGGGTGAAAACGTGCTACAAAACCGACAAATATCAAGGAGTGGTGTTTGTAGTGGCCGCAGCCCATGGAGAACTACCCCGTAGATTTAGGAAAGCTCTAAAGTAGACCAAACTCAACATTAAGATCGTTGAAAAGCCAGGGAACGGAATATTATATCTGAATTTGTGAGTTTATGAGTTTATAGACTGCAGATGGCGTGTGGGTATATTATGTGTGCGACATATTGTGTGCGGTTGTGTGCATGAATTTCTGTGCAATTATTATTTGTGCATATGTTTCTTTCATTATCAGTAAGTGTATTATGAAGCAAGTGTATGTATGGCTATGAAATTCGTACTTATAGGTGCGTAAGTATTCGGGCATTCACTCTTGTGCGGGATTTTATGCTTCTTTGCGTTACTTGCCGGTATATTGTGAAACAAATGTGTTATAATCTAGTATGTAGATATATATGTGTGGAGACATTACTGCAATATGCTTTTGTAACTGTGTATGCGCGTTTATGTTTCTCTCATAATGTGGTGGAT
>NC_043012.1:13480570-13493070 GCF_006345805.1 Octopus sinensis
AATCTACAATAAAAGCATGAGATAAATCTGCCACATAAACTATCAATATATTATAGAGTTCCCTAAAGATAAAAAAGCAAAATGATCTCGATAGACGGAGCAGAAAAACAGAACGTTTTTACAGCGGGTTTTCATTAACACAGGCAAATATATAGAGAGATAGAAGTGTACAAATACACGCACGCACATACACATACATTTTCAAGATCACACGCATACTTACCTACTTACATATTTATATTCTTCTCTTTATTCGTTTATAATTTTACTTCTTTCAATCGTTTCACTGCGGCTATGCTGGAGCACCTCCTTTTAGTCGAACCTATCGACCCTAGGACTTTGTAAGCCTAGTACCTTTTCTATATTTCTCTTTTGCCGAACCTCTAAGTTACGGGGACGTAAACACACCAAGTTCGGTTATCAAGCGATGTTGGCTGGGCAAACACATACACACACACATACATATGTATGTATGTACGTATGTATGTATGTATGTATGTATGCATGTATGTATGTTTTCTAAAGCACTCCTGTCGTCAAAAAATGTACATACATTTTTATATCGAAAATAAGCAAAAGGACACGGGAAAAGAAATATTGAAATGAACTTTATTCTTTAATTTATTCGCTCAGACGTTTGATATCATCACAAGTTATATCACCTATATATCAGGGTTTATGCTGTGTGAGGTTGAGGTTTGAATTTCCCTCATCATTTAGACTATTTTAACTTCGTTTTTTCTCGCTTGTAAACATTTGATGCAAATAATATAAATTTTACTTCTAATGAATTGTTCTACTCTAACCATAGTAAAACCTCTCACCGTTTTATATGCTTCTAATTTTCTTCATCCAATTCGATTCTATATATTGTTATATAGTCCTTCAAAACAGCTGTGGTATTGTGAGGATGTCAATTACTCACTCTATCTAAAAATGGTGACAGTTGTTGTTACATAAACGTAAACATTGTCAGACATCTTTTTATGAATTCCGTGGCCTTTCTGAAAAATAGTGAAAATTGTTCGAAACTCGGTTGGAGTTCCACTGTGTACTTCAAACATGCTAGGTTTAATAAATGTGTCCAGCAACTCAACATAACCAGCAGCATAATTCTTAGTCCTTGTGGGAAGAAGCGACATCTTATGACAGGTTCGTCGTTGTTCTGCTCTCTCAGAAGAGGCAAACATTCATATTTCCTGGAAAAGGGCGGTGCATAAATCTGTGGGTATCAGAAATGATCTTCACATAAGCATTTGTCATTTCCTTTAGACTTTTGAGTTTCATGGAAGTTTTACCACACCAAAGTAATAATGCTAGCCAAATTCAAGAGGGTTAATTGACAGATAGGCACGGATAAAATGATTTTGAGTCGATTTTATACATATAAATAGGTCTCTCAATATATACCTACATCTAATACCCCCTTACTTACTTACTTACTTGTACTTGTGGCGACATTTACCCTGGTCGGTTTGAGTCGGCTTCTTCCTTGGAAGAAATTTCTTGGGAATATGTGGATTTCACAAGCGGTCCCCAACAATCCCGCATGTAGAGACATCCTGTTTGCCGCAGATTGTCAGCAGACGCAGGGACAGAACGACCGAGTAGCCGCCGTTTGCCGAAACCGACACTCGGAGGATTTTCACCAGACCGCCGTCTGCCGTGTTGTGGCCCTAATACCACTCGGTGTCAGACCAATCCACCTTGGGTGGCCCTACCAGGAACCGAAGTTCCCGACGGCATAGTGCTGACACTGACCGTTGCTAGCGTGTGAGGAGAGGATGTCCTAATAACCCACCACTCATACACCTGAAGTACTTTGAAGATAGACCTCACTTATTTGCTATGATCATCATCGATAATATTTTGAAGCCCTTGAACGAATCAGAGTGTCCTTATTGAGTCTGAATATTCAGAATGTTTTGTTCTTTTCAATAGAGTTGAATAACTCCCCCCAGAGACTTTCAATTCAATCTAAAATTTGTGTACAAAATTAAAAAGTTAACAAATTTTAAATCACCTGCCCCGTTTATTTGACAACAATGACTGCATGTCTATTAATTTCTTGTATTTGCATTTATCGCCATGGAGATTATTAAACTGATAATTATGAAATGGTACCCAAAAGAAAGTAGAATTTCACAATATTATTTTATTCATTTAGATTTACATGTTTACACTTTTACATGTTTACAATTTTATTGCAATTTGAATTATTCTACATTTCAAACAATGTCGACATCCAGGCGCGTTTCCTCTATTCGAAGCAATGCTGAAACTCTTGCGAAGTTTTTTTCTCTTACCTCTTCCACATCGGCAAATTACTTAGCATCAGCTTTTGTCACCATTGTTGAACTTCGAGGAAAGGTCTTGGCCAACTTCTAACTTTTCTTTCAGTTCACGACTCCCATTCAGTCGTGACTGGTTTTGATCTTCTGTGAGTAAGTGAGGTACAAATTTTGCTGCAACTCTTTTCATTCGCAATTTCTCGATCAAATTTTGTGTGCAAGAGCTCCTGGACACAAGAGTCATATCACAAATTTCGTCAATAATTTGGTAACGGTCCTCCAAGACCAGTTCATGAATCTTCATGAAGTTTTCATTCGTTTAGGAGGTGCCCGGTCCTCTTGAGCGCGGTTGGTTATGAGTGACCATACGTAAAGCGTGGTAACCACTGGTAAAAATGTTTCGCTCATGGCAGCGCGCTTGCAAGCTGTTTGAAGTATGAAAACTGTTTCAGCCGCCGTTTTCCCCAGCAGGAAACAAAATTTTATGGAAGCACGTTGTTCTTTCGTTTCAGCTATCGGAAAAATCGACGAACAGGGGAGAGGGACTGCAAAACAAAGATGCTCCACGTAGCAGTAGGAATATATCAGACGACGCCAGTCGGCAGACTAATGCGTTAGGTTTGTAGCTGTTGATAGAAATTGCAGCTGTTCCATTTTATTTTGATTTTTTTTCTTTTAGCACGAAGTCATTTCTTTTAAAGGAAATCAAGAAGTCGATACCATCGACATTTGTATTTACCTCCTACTCATTTGGTCTATAACGAAATTGTACGAGCGAATAATTGAAATAAGCAAAGTTTGAACCAAGAAGAGAGATGTATTGATTTAATACAGGTAACTACAATTAAACAAAAGTTGCTAACCATTTTAAGTTTATTCTGTCATTTAAATGCATTTTATATCTATAAAAATTATCTAAATACACGGAACATCCATTACAGATTATTACAGCATGTGGATACTTTCCCATAGTTTTTTTTTTATCTCCTGGTTCACAATTCTTCCAACTATTGATACTGATGTTACGTGATTTTATTTTCTGATTCAACATTAGTTCTCAATTCACACATATCGCTAAGAGATGTTATTTTTGCTATTTAATACCACACTCTGTGGTGATTTTACATCTTGTATTAGTAAAGAACAACTGAGATAAAAAATAATACATGTGATTCTGTGGGCTAGGGTTAAAATGATCTAATTCTGTTAGCTTGAAGGTAAATGTAAACTTGTGTAATCGCGTAGTACATTAAATAGAGAAGTTTCATTCTGATGACACCATAACTACTATACATTTGTGTTTATGTATATAGGCTGTCGGTTTTATTGTGATTGTAGGTGTGATGACTTTATTAACCTGCGTGTGTAGGCGATGATTATATATACATATTTCCCGCGAAAATTTTTCATTTCTCTTTTATTGTTCCCTCCGCACGCTGGGTATTTTGTATTCATTTTCAGATTTTATGAACCGCTATTCAATTGTATTAAACAAACACGATAACATATGAAATATTCATAACTAAGTCAGTTACGTATTCAGTGAAAAATATATTTTAATGTATAAATGCTTATTGAACAAACAATAATATACAATACGCAAAGAGAGAGGAACTGCTAAGCTTCATCACATATATTTCTTAATGTATTGCTATAACGAAATAAAGCAATATACTGCGACAGACAGAAATGGTATGCCGCTATTGCTCATTTATATATACTTGAACTGCTGTGGCTATTTTCCAGGAATGAGTGAAATATTGTAAACACTGTAATACTTTTTCTCCAAATTATGAATTATTATAGAACCTCGAAGACTGATAGTATCACTTAAACTACAATGTGTCCGTATGGTTAAGCGCCGCATCAGGGTCAATTCTCTTCTATTGTAGCCGCGAGCGTTGTGAATGAATTTGGCAGATGGAAACTGTGCAGAAGCCCAATGTATAACTATATATGTATAGGGATGTTTGTGTGTCTTTTTTCTTTGTTCTTCACCTCTTGGCTATCAGAGGTAGTTTGCGTATGCCAAAGCAGTATTGCAACTTTGCTTTAAAAAAACTAGGTAGTTGATTTGTTAAGGTAGATCATTCAATGTGAAACAAGGAGTGAAACAAGTAATATGAGTATTAAAATTCAAAATTGTTTTAATGTTTTTTGCTTCCTATAATTTCCAACTTTTTCATAAAAGGAGTCATTTTCTAGTATGGACAATGCTAGGAATTTATAGTATTATGTGTCCATCACTACCACAGCACTACCTTTTTCTGCTTCTTTGATTATCAGGTCTTTGTCGCTTTTTAGCTGTAGTAGGTATTTTCATTGTATGGTGTTCAGGTTAGGTACAATTTTTAGTTCATAGATAGTGAGAGGAAAATTCTGGATACGGTTCTAGAAGTTGCCTAGTGTTTTATTCCTTCCTTTGAGTGGTAGATGATTACTTTTGTCTCTCATTAGTGATTCATCATCGTTGTTGTAGTTGGTTAGTGCTTCTAACAATCGAAGTTTTATACAGGATTCTGCAATGTTATCTTTAATTTCATTGGTGTTGGGTCTACGTGGAGTAGGTGTAAATTTTAAACCTTTAGCTAAAATACGGATTTTTGTTGTGGTGAGAGATTTCTTAGATAAATTAACCATTTTGGGTTACTCCTGTAAGATATATTCCAACGCGTGTCCCTGTGTCTCTGTATTCTGTCTAAAAAACGCTGTGTGTTGTAATTAGGCTAGAAAGTTTTAGCGGTGTCAGGATTGCTATTGTGGGAGAATTGTTGTGTAGGTAAGTTTGTTGGGATTATGTGGTGCGGGTGTTTATGTTGAAATGAGTTGTAGGGGTGTTCTAACCAGAATGAGTTGTATGGGTGTTGTAATTAAGTTGGAGGGACTTCTCAGTGTTAGGGTTGCTATTAATGGCGGAATCTTATTGTAAGTGTGGTGGTGGTTGACATCCCAGTGGGGTAGATTTATGTGTCTGTGTTGGATGTTTGATCTGCGTGTACGATTATTGGTTTCTGTGAATGAATCTGCTTTGGATTTTCTTTTTTAAAGGGGCTTGTCTGAGTTGTAGTTCCATTCACAGTCGTCTTTCCATAGTATAATATCATTTTGTAGAAGTTGTTCATTGGCATGTATCGTGAATTCCGTGTTCATCTCGTCATCGATTGTTTTATTCTTTTGTTCATGATTCTCAGCTCTGTGTTTAAGTAATTCAGTTTCTGTTCTAGTAGTGCTAGTTTCTCTCTGAGGATTCGTTGTTGATCTGGTACATCTGGGGTGGATTTGATTTGGGTTTTGCGTGGCAAGCTTGATGGTGTGGAGTTGATCCATTTTTCATATATTTGTGCCTTATCGTTATTTTTTACCATTTTCCCGAATGAGAGTTTTCTGCTGTTGCGTTTTTGGGCCAATGCGGGTTTTAACTAGGCCTGCTGAAGTTGTTGTGTTTTCATTCGGAGTGGGTGATTTTGTAGTGAATCTGTTATGGGATTCTTTGTGGAAAAGTTAGTAAACAAATCATTTAATATAGTGCATAACTCACGTTTTACTTGTCCTTCCCTGTAGAATTGTTTCTTTGAAATTTTTCTAAGTCTTCAAGTTTTTGGTGGTATATTCCATTGATTTTGTTGGTTAAAGTGACTATATGACGTGAAGGGTTTCTCTTTGTCTGGGTGAAGAAGTAGTAGCACCGAAAGTTGAATTCATATGCTGAGGAGTAGGTAGGATCCCCTGCATGTTTCTAGTTGTTCGATGAAAAGAATTGAAATAATTGTCATTATTATTATTTTTCTAGTCCAGGGGTGTTTCTTACTGGTATTTCCCATTAATGGAGATTCGTATTGTAAGGCTGGTAGTGGTTAACTTCCCAGAGGTGGCGTAGTTTTGTGTGTCTCTGTTGGAAGTTTGATCTGTATGTACGATTATTGGTTTCTGTGGATGTATTTGTTTTGGATTTTTCCGTATCCAGAATTTTCCTCTCACTATCTATAAACCAACAATTGTACCTAACTTCAACAACATACAATGGAAGCACCTACTACAACTAAAAAGCGACAAAGATCTGACAATCAAAGATGCAGACAAAGGTAGTGCTGTAGTATCGATGGACGCAGAATACTATAAAAACCTAGAATTGTACATACTAGAGAATGACTTATTTTTATAAAAAAATTTTCAATTTATAGGCAGCAAAAAAACAATTCAAAACCTTGCAACTTTAAAACTCCGACATGGAAAAGGCCTGACAGGAAAAAAAAAGAGTACATCACAAACTTCAAATGCAAACGACACCTTTTCTATGTCTTCCCCAAAATCCACAAGAGTCAAATAATTACTAATGCCTGAAAATCAAATCCAGGTCTATACATAAATATCACAATATCAGAAGACTTAAAATTAAGGCCTATTATTGCTGGCCCAGCCTGTGAAACACACTGCGTAAGCAGCTTTCTGGACATACTATGAAAAACTTTCCTGAAATACATTAAATGTTTCATTAGAAACGACATGGTCATGCTAGAGCAACTACCAAAAACTACCAACGAAGAAATTCTATTAGTCTCCTTCGATGTCATCAACCTCTACACTAACATTCCACATGACTACGGAATAGGGGCGATCAAATTCTGGTTAGAAAAATACTCCGAGGTTCTCCCGGACTGCATAAACCAGACTTTTGTCATCGAATCCCTATGGTCATCCTACAAAACAATTACTTCCTATTCGATACAATATACTACCTCCAAAAATGCGGTATTGTGATGGGAACAAAAGACCCGGAAATGATCAGCATTCTAAATATGCACAACGTACTAAAATGCGAATGGCAAGACAAATCACTCAATAGGGTTACATACAACGGAAAGTCCATTTGTCTTAGACGTACGATCGACCTTGGCGTATAAACATATGCTGCTTTGTATGCGTGTGCAAGCGACCACAGGTATATATACATATGTTGATACTTCAGTTGTGAAGTATGTGAACCTGTACATACATGGGTGTGCGAATGTTTACGTTAACTCTAACGCACTCAAGCGATCAACAATACCAGCTCCAACAAAGAATTTGTTTCACCTAACTACGTAAGCTAAATTTCTACGTTATTTCGAACGAATCTTTTGCATTTTACAAAAATACAGACGTCTATTTAATATATTTATTATTCATTATGATAAAATAAGTTATTTTCTTGCTTTTGTGTTACGAAACAAATTTTGCGTGAAGTCTGTTAGGAAGAAAGAAAAGAAGAGGAGGAAGAAAGGGGGGCGCGATAATATTAAATAGTTAATGTCTTTAAGGGGGAAAATGGTTGATAAAAATAATTACCTGGTTCATTAAAAATTTAAGATCCAGTTCACTGGGTGAATCTTTACTGATTACTTATTTTTATGTAGCTTTGACTTTAATGCCCCAGTGAAACAGATAAATACCACAGGGCTCATTCTAAGGATATGTGTACGAAACGATCGTACCGAGATTTTAATCCATTCTTGTTGCTTTTTTCCTATTTGTAATCACCCCACTTGTCGTATGGTTAACACCATATAGATTTCCGGTACATCCTAGTTAAGGACCATATTCATGTGAATTCTTTAGAATTCACTTGAATCTCAATTACTTAACCGATTATATATATATATATAAATATATATATAATATATATATATATATATATATATATATATATATATATATATATATATATATATGCATGTATATATGTATACACACACACATGGGAAGACAAAGAGAAAAAGAGAGAAAGAGAGAGAATCAGACAGACAGAGTGATAGATAGATTAACTGTACAGTTGAAAATAGGTATAAATTAATGTCTCCTTTCTATAGTGAGGCATTTTTCTCCATACTATGTGAATTTATCTAATGCGATGTTAAATATCTGAAACTTTTCAATTCTTTCATCTTCATTTCTATTTCCAGGTCATATGAATATAATTTACGTTTTATCCAAGGTCACACTAATTGCTACAACACTTATACAATGTCGAAATCCATAGCATGATACATAATACATGTTATACGAACATATTTACGTGTAAAATTTCATTATCTTTACTGACAAGCTTTGCTGTCATAATTTATAAATAAGTTTAAAATATGAAGAGTCTTCTTTTTGGTTCGGTGTTCAAGGAAATATCACACATTTTTTATATCATCGTCATTTCCATCAAAAATAAAACAACTTTTAATTTCATTTTTACTTATTGCTGTGTAACTTATATTGAATTCTTTATCTGTTATTTGAAGATGTTGAATGTGGAAATTTTGCTTCAGTGCTCCTAGCAAATTGAAGAAAAAAATTATTGATAAGATACAATAATAATTAAAAGGCTTCACATTGTTGAAGAATATTTCTCTATGTATTTTTTGCCTTAAAATAGAAGACTTCTTCGTTATGTATAAAAGGATATTTCATCGATTTTTTCGTTATTTTATATATATATATTGATGATCTGTATGGTTTCTGAGTAAGCGATCAATATTCACTCACATATATACATAGACCTCTTTCATCTGACTACCATTTATTTCATTATATGGTTACGTCACTTTCTCTCTCTCTGTCTCTCTCTCTCCCCCTATCTCTCTCTCTCTCTCTGCTTTTCTATACTCACTTCCTCTCTTCTCCTTTGTCACGCTTCCTTTTGCTCCTTTCAGAGACTGTAGCACATGTGTTATACATCATAACTTTACAATTAGCTGGAGTAGTGACATGGCAGAGTCGGCAGAAGTCTGGGTAAAGTACTTAGCGACATCCGGTACGTTTGTACGTTCCGAGTTCAACTTTCCCCACGATCAATTTTGCTTTTCCACCTTTTGCGATTGGTAAAATGAATACCAGTGGAGTACTGCGGTTGATTCATGGACTTCACATTCCTCTCAAAAAACTGACTGTCCCGTGCAGAAATTGAAAATATTGCGGCGGGCCGGTAGAATCGTTAGCACGCTTGACAAAATGCGTAATGTTATTTCTGAGTTCAAATTTCGCCTAGTCCAAATATGCCTTTCATTCTTTCCGGACCGATAAAATAAAACTACCATTTCATCACTGGTCCCCATTTAATTGTCTTATCCCCTCTGCAGAACGTGCTAGTTTTGTACCAAAATTGGAAAACAATATTGGAGTTAACTGATAGAGTTTTCAGATGATTTATTTATTAAGAGTTGGTATATTACATTAACTACTCTGAAACATTATGTTATTATTACGATAAACACGTTGTTATTTCATTTTAGACTCAAGTTCGTTAAGTCATGAATAACGTCATGTTAAGTGATTATTTCAGAAATTATATCCTATGAAGTAAGTCTTTTAGATTTAATTCATATTTATATAAAAGTTAAAATTACCGCCTGTAAAAGAGAAATCAGCGTTGGGTTTATACAATAGAGTACATTTTCAGTACTATAGATCAATAGAGTATGAGTCAAACATTTACATTAGATACACTATATTGCGTCTTTTCTTTTCTACATAGAGAATCATTTCAAGTTATATAAACTAGAACAGTATATTACTTATTGTATTAACAACTTTTCCCGGCGTTATTCTTTCGTAATATATATAAATATATGATAACAGAGAATAAACTATACCTTTATATACGCCCTCGGCATGATACACATAGAATCCATATACCCATTAAATCACTCTTTACTATCTTATGAATACGAATACACCCAGCGGAAAGTATTTAATAATATAAAATATTTGGGGACAATGATGCCATAATTATAGCATCACTTCGTTTGAACACAAGACTTATGGATCAGGTATAACCAACAGGTAAACAACTAATCGTTCGACAGAGACTTAAACTACTTTTTTATTCTTAAAGAAACTGAGAAACACTCCGACACGTCAAAGGTAAGCCCAGGGGATATACAAGAGCGTGTTTAAAAGAAGCATAAAGTATATTATAAACATTTTCTATGAAAAGTTTAAAGGTAAGTCTTACGCGGAAAATACTTTCCAAGCGTTTGTTCTATATATATATATATATATGTGGGTGTGTGTGTGTGTGTGTATATATATATATATATATATATATACATATATATATATATATATATATATATGTGTGTGTGTGTGTGTATATATATATATATATATATACAAGTATATCCCTTCAATAATGATAAGGTGGGGAATCCAAATGCCAAACTTGGTTGAAACAATAACGTAATGATGAAAATCCTTTGGTTAATATCTATCAAAGGAAACCAACACAAATATACTTTAATGTATAATATTACAAAATAAATAAAAATTAAATTCCAACAAAAAATTTCAACAGAACATTTACCGATATGTAAGCATATATTTCTTCTTTACTTGCTCGATTTTTAACCAAAGAAAAGCCTCGAAACTATACAGTCTTACCTTTAATATGTCTCACGTTCTACTTCACATCTTCCTCTCCTTTACGTAGACTTTGAGTAGCATCCTACTGTATTTTCTTTTTTATTCCTCCATGCCTGCTGCTTCGTTATTTCTACTTTAATAAGCTTCAACGGAACAACAATTGTCCTACTTTGTCTCCTGTAACCAAGGGACATACACATGTGCAGAGAAATATTGATCACATTTACCGAGTAAGATGATTTGCATAAAACAAAATAAGTAGAAGAAATACTTCATACAGTTCGGTGGCATGTAGATGAGCTGTTACAGCGTGTCCCAACAGTCACTAATGAGTTTCAAGTTTTAGTAACTTCCTTAAACTTAGAAATAAAAGCATGATATGTTGATACTATATAAAGGACATAATGGAAAGTAATATGCACTAGTCAAATTTGGCAACATCACTACAGCACAAATAAAAAATGACATCGCTTAAATGGCATCCGTTTTCGGCTTCGCAGGCCGTGCACCTTCCAAAACCTGCACCATAACACCCTCAAGAGTTTCAGATCCCATTTCTCTGATTGCAGTACCGGGAGATTATTCTCTCGCTAAATCATTGCCGTAGCATATGCATTGTTTATCTTGCAGTATGGCAGTCGCCCCATCTAGCTGAACCATGTATGAAGTCTATTTCGAATGGCCTTCATGTCACCCAGTGTTGAATAACCCGGATTTGCCTTGTGGAGATACCTGAAACGGAAGGTTTACATCAACAAAGCGGAGACCCTGGCGCAACTGAAGAACATCAAAAGAGAAATCAGAGATATGGGGTTTGTAATTTTGTAGGATGTTATGGTGCAAATTTTGGAAGGATCATGGGCATGCGAAGCTGAAAATGGCTGCCATTTAAGCGATTTCATTTTTCATATGTGATGTGGAGTTGTCGCAAAATTTTCTTGTGCATATGGATTTGCATTATGTACTTTATATTGTATCAAAATTTCCTGCATTTATTTGTGAACTTAAGGAAGGTATTAAACAATTAATGGCATCAATGACATTTGGGATATCTGTACAAATCGTGGTATTTGAAATAACATAGAGCATAAAATTGTGGTTTATTCAATTTACCACTCCCTCCAGATAATGGGTTACAATTGCCATTCGGTACTTTTGAATAGCATAGACAATGCTAATATCTTTGATTACATTTTTCATAACTCATAGATATATGCAATATATATAGCAAATGTTTAAATATGTAACAAAGGAAACGGGAGATATATATTTAAAACAATTTAATCAACCAGATTATTACAGAAATAGAGATCAATAAATTTATATATATATATATATATTCAAATAACAAATATAATCAAATTAATATGATGAATTAAAGTATTCGTAGCTATCTTCTGAAAGTTGTAGCGAAGGAAAATATTTTTTATAAATTTGTGCAATAACATATATATATATATATCCAGCTATCCATATGCACACACACACACACACACACACACATACGCATATATATTATGTATATATATATATTATGTATATATAATATATATATATATATATATATATATATATATATGTGTGTGTGTGTGTGGTGTGTGTGTGTGTGTGTGTGTGTATATGTATATATAAATTTAAACGGAGTCTGGATAGATTCCTTCAAGGAATACCAGATAAGCCACCCATAATTGGATACAACTCACCCAACAAAAACTCACTACTTGAATGGACCATAAACGAAACTTGACTTAAACAGGATTCAGATAATCCTATCAGGTGTGCTATTAAGTTAAACATGGCCTGGAACAATCTTTGGTTGAAATA
>NC_043012.1:13495570-13520570 GCF_006345805.1 Octopus sinensis
CAAAATTGTCGTTCATATATGTCACAAGGTCAGCGTAATTTCTGAATTCATCATTAAACAAAGTATTGTTTGACAGAACTGTCTCCGTTAACATAAAAAAGATTATCAATTTCATCATCCAAAATTTGCTGGAGTCGTTCCCTTCACTCTACTCTTCTTGCTGATTTAGATAACAATTTAGAGGGATAAAATAATTTTTTGAGACAGACAGGTTAAATCTTCTTTTTCACTGTAGACTTATAAATTTCGCACGCTCAAGGAATTGTAAAAATACTGAAGTAAATACACCAACGGTTTATTATACATATAACAGTGATTCCGTGAGTGTATGAGGGAGCTTTTGTGTGTGTATGTGTGTTTGTGTGTGTGTGTGTGTGTGTGTGTGTGTGTGTGTGTGTGTGTGTGTGTGTGTGCACACACACACACACACACACGTGTGTGTGTTTGTGTGCAGTATGCTTGCGTGTGCGTATACATGCGTGTACATATATGTACATTAACTGGATGTTATTTAACAATTTGAATATCAGTAACTTTAGTTATTAGCCAGGTAATATTTACTGAACGCAGAACTGATTTCTGTCACTTGTTCCTAATTTCAATAATTTATGAGTAAATATTGCCTTCGGATATTAATTACCACGAATTCACAATTTTTGTATTTTCATATTTGCAGATGTAATTTTCATGCATATAATATGATACACTGTTTCCTTTAAAAGAAAAATCAATACGAGATCAATTAAGTAAGGCGTAATTGTAAATACAATCCTAATAGCTTATGGATCAATTCGATATATATGATGCATCACACTATCTAAACATTTGTACCTGATTTTACCTAAAGTAATTATCACCAACTCGTATATATACATTAAACATTTATTAATCGATTCATTTATAAAGATATTAATCAAATATTGAAACAGACATTAATAAACACGAATATAAGTTTTATATAATCGATTATTATGCTAGATGCATCATCCCCATCTGTCATCTTAGGAAATAGAAGACATCTTTCAGTTAATAAAGCCATACATAATATACTGTCTAACGAAAATGTGACATGAACATGACAAGAAAGACTTCATTTATTATTCAGATTTATGAAGCCTAATATGTGTATATTAAAACATACAATAATATTGGGTTGGATATTTAGATAAACGTTAACATGATTTCAATTACTTGAAGTAATTAAAGTCATCTCGGCAATCATTCATATCATAAATTGACCTGTGTCCTTCATCTCGCACCTAAATATAGTCATCAATAATCTTGCACCTAGTATTGAAAATCCTGCAGATATATATCTAAACGTTCTCTTATTCTTTACAGTGACTTATTTCATCAACAAAATAGAATCTAGATGATATGATGTTACACATTTCAGTAAACGTAATTTTAAAGCAGGAATAATCTCAGAAGCACGATCGAGGGCACACGCAGTCGCATGTACGTATATTACATATTATGTGTTTGAGTGTGTGAGCATATGTGTGTGTGCGTGTGTGTGTGTTGTGTGTGTGTGTGTGTGTGTGTGTGTGTGTGTGTGTGTGTGTGTGTCTGTGTGTGTGTCTGTGTGCGTTTGTGTGTGTATGTGTGTTTGTGTGTCTGAATATTGGCTATGCTTGGACAAGGTTTTCATAAAATTTATAACCTACATGAATATTCCAAGTGCGCAGAGACACGACCTAACTAATATATATATATTATTCGTCCCTACAATGGTAGTGAGTAGTCAGCGCAAGCAAGTGTATATACATATATATACATATGTATGTGTGTATTGTTTTCAACTGAGGAGTACGACTGCCATTACATGAGACTGATGGCTGCATAACGCATGACACTACTAGTATACTTCAATATTCTAATATCTATATATATAAAACTGTAGTTGTGTGAGTGTCTGTCCCCTTCGATTTAGATTCCTAACTACTCCCACATTTTGCGGTGCAGTTTAACCAAATTCGGGTATCTTATAGTCGTGATTCATATCGAGCCCGTCTGAGTATTAGCGCGCGTCTACGATGAGTCTACGATTTTAAAAATAATTTAACATCATTTTTTATTCCATTGAAATGCATAATTTTTCGTGTGTCGATGGCGGCGGAGTTGGCGTCCATGGTCACACCTGCACCTGTGTTGCTTCTCCCCCTTCTTCCCTCCCTCGTGAAGCTGTGGGGAAGGGAGTGTAAGGAAATCAATGTCGTAAAGCGTTGTCAAGGAGACCAGCGTACTTTTAGAACAACGACTTCATGGCTTGAAGACACCAAAACAGAAATGGCTAAGAAAGCGTCTACATGAGTCTACGATTTAAAAAAAAAATTACCATCATTTTTTCCATTTTAATGCATTTTTTCGCTATTATATAAGGGAAGTAACTCTCTAAAAATGTCCACGATGAGGCAACGATTAAAAAAAATAATTACCATCATTTTTTATTCCATTTTTATTGCATTTTTTTGCTATTTGTTTGCTATAACTCTCTAAAAATGCTTATATAGTTATTTCCCTTACAAGCCCGAGCAACGCCGGGCGATACTGCTAGTATATATATATATATATATATATATATATATATATATATATATATATATATATATATATACTTATATACGTAAATATTAAGATATGTATACCAATCTATAAATCATAATGCATACTCATTGTTGGCAGGAAAGTTACACCAGTATTATGAAAAGAGCAGAACCACTCAACTGATAATGTGTCGCTATACAGATTTGGCCAAATCATATTTATATTCGGCAAATAACAGCTGACGCTAATCACAGGTACAGTTATACTGAAATGGATTAAACCCTGCTCATTCCAGTTTCTAATATCATAATTGTTTTTGTTTTTTTTTTAAATTTCGACCTACACTAATGAATGCACATGAATATCCAGTTTAAAAAAATCCTGTTGTACGATAGGATATAATAGTCGATTACCCGTAGTATTAATGCATGCAACACACCCTATCCCCTGGTTCCCCGGCCATAACCCTAGGACTTCTTTAAACCACCTTACCAACACCGACCCTCGCACTATCAGCCCTCATCCTAATACACCACGCAATACACTTAACCAACTAACTGATCCGGCTATATCCACCATCTAAATATGTAATGATAGCAATAGTATCACTAGACACGTGAACTATTATAAAATGTATCTCCCGGACGACTCCCTCACCAACTTAAAATGTACCAATGCTAATGCTGCAGTGGATAATGTGTATAACACCAGGTTAACTGCAGATAACCATAACACGCAAACTCCAATTTAGCATCATCCAGAATCCTATGAAGCTGTGGATGCCCCACCTCCTGTCCCATAGATAACAGGCTCCTCACAAAAATGTTGTATATAAATGTATGGTACTAACGGATGATTCCAAAGAAGTAAATATCGGTTTGTGTAGCACCACCTTCATTGTCAGTGTTGGTACCACAATTTAAGTTTTAAATCCCAAGAGAGAACTAACAGCACAGCTTTATCTAGGTTCATTCATAGCCTAAAACAAAAATCAGGTTTATACAATTCAAAATGGTACACCAGTATCAATGACAAATCGTATAACAAATGTGATCTCTGCATTGCAGAAGTATTATCTATTATCAAAAAAGACTCCGCCGGTTACGACGACGAGGGTCCCAGCTGATACGATCAACGGAACAGCTTGCTCGTGAAATTAACGTGCAAATGGCTGAGCATTCCACAGACACGTGTACCCTTAACGTAGTTCTCGGGGATAATCAGCGTGACACAGAGAGTGACAAGGCTGACCCTTTGAAATACAAGTACAACTCATTTTTGCCAGCTGAGTGGACTGGAGCAACGTGAAATAAAGTGTCTTGCTCAAGGACACAACGCGTCGCCGAGAATCGAACCCACAACCTTACGATCATGAGCCGAATGCCCTAACCACTAAGCCACGCGCCCTCACGTTATCTATTATACAATACAACGAATGCCTGCATGAACGGATCGACCTAATTCTTAATTGTAAACGCAAATTATGTAACGCATTAATAATGTACAAATAATAGCGCCTTCCCCAGTCGTTTCCTATCTATCCTTCTACCCCTACTTGAAGCTTCTGTATGTATTATTTTTTAGCTTCATTATATTTTCTTAACATCGTGCTCTCCCTACAACTTCTTCTCTGCACACGAGAATATACAGGCGCGTATGCGCGCGCACAATATCTATAGGAAACTACAGACGCACAAAGAATGCGTGCGCGTGCCCACGGATAAGCGTATGTATAGTTTTACTGTTAAGTAGTAAGCTATCACTTTACCTCATAATAATATGTTCTCTTAATGACTTGTAACTTTGTCCGTCATCGCCCTCTCTTTATCCCCCCTTTCTCTATTCTCTCCAACTAGATCCACCTTGCTTCCACTCCTAAATAAATGAAATATTCTCTGCCTTTTCTTCTCATTCTTGACAGTCCCACGTCTAAATGTCTACTCTTTTCTGCTCTTTGATTTTGTTTAAATGTGTACTGTTGGCTGCGACAAGGGATTCGTATTTTACTGTTCACATTGTAAATGAACCCAACTTAATGTTCACAACGATCAATCTAACCTAAATTACTTCCCCTTTTCTTTAATCTTCACAACCTTAGACAATACGCCTCTTCCATATCTTATTCCTTCATATAGGCGCAGCTGTGGGCATATAGATGCAGGTATGGCTGTGAAGTAAGAAGCATGGATCTCAACCACATGGTTCCATGTTCAGTCACACTGCGTGGCACCTTCAGCAAGTATCTTCTACTATAGCCACGGGCCGACCACCGTCTTGCGTCGCGTAGGTATTGTATATGTGTATATATATATATATATATATATATATATACTTTATTTAAAGCAGCAGAAAATTCAACAAAACCTGTTACTCTGAGTTTCACGTTCCCGTTCGTCGGACAGGTCCGACGAACGGGAACGTGTAACTCACAGTAACAGGTTTTGTTGAATTTTCTGCTGCTTTAAATAAAGCATATTACTCAACCCTGGTATTTGAATACTCTTTTCTCCACCTTGTTTCACATTTATGTGTTAACTCCGGTATATATGTATATATATATATATATATATATATACACACACGCACATACATATATACATATATATATATATACATATACATATTCATGTCTATATATGTATGTATGTGTATGTCTTTCTTTCTGTTTTTCCCACCACCGCTTGGCAACCGATGTTTGTGTGCTTGTGCCTCTGTAATGTGGCGGTTCAGCAAATGAGAACGACAGAATGGGTACCAAGATTTAAGAAAATTGATAATTGCTAGGATCGATTCATTCATTCGACTAAAAGTTTACGTCGCTGCCTCAGCATGGCCGCAGTCTAATAGCTGAAATTAGTAAAAGATAAAAGACATGTTTTTATATATTTTTTCACCCCGATAGGAAACAGATGTAGACTCAATTTTACCTGTTCCATTCCCACAATTTAGATTTTTATTTGCATTCATAGCAAGCCTACTTGCCAAACCTGAACTATAGAAAGACTTTTTTCAGTTCATGAAACTTTGATATGGGAAAAACCTATCACCTTCTACGCCAGTAATCTATGATTGTTCTTGAAAGTTGATTTTATTCCTACTCACAGCTTACTAAGTTCCTAGACCACTATACTTGGATTTTCAGCATTAGCTTTCGAGAGAGCCAGATACTTTTCAGCCATGTAAGACCTTATCACCAACATGTACTCATGACAAAATGCAATTCTGCGGATCATAGTAAATTCATTTAGGATTTGAAAGATAGGGACATTAACTACAATATAATGTGATATATTATTAGTTACGTTCCATTATACAATGCTGGCAATTGTATATGTAATCTTTACGAGAAATATACTATAGGACTTCCAAATTTAAATGATTAAATTGAAGAAAATATTAGGTTGAAATATTCACATAAATATTCAAAATTACTTAAATTTTTATACATGTTTCAGGCCATGAGCTCCAGTCATGCTGGGGCATTGCCATTAGCTTTGCTAGACTTTCACTATTTGAAACCTCCTCTAATATTGCAGCATTTGGTGAATGTAGTAGTTTGATATTGATGCCTTCATCTTCGTTCATATTGGCACACTTCATTGGAGGAATTCGAATTTGGATGTGAAGACACCAACATCCACCCCAGATAGGCTCCTCGAACTTTGGGGGATGATGCTGAAGAGCTGTGGAACATTGAAACCAAACTCTTGTATTATCTGGTCATGTATCTTGAAAGCTATGCGGTGATACTATTCTGCAGTTTGAGTAACCTTCAATGCCAAAGTTTGCTACAAGTCCTTCCAGAATTTTCCTAATATATCTCTCTGAATATCTTCCAAACCTTTTATTTTCTATTTTCCCTTTATAGCTTCTTCGTATCTCTGGTTCTTCACATTGGTTATCTTAGGACCCTAGTGCTGGAGCCTCCTTCCCTGGCAGGTAGTTCACTCATGGTTTCATGTTTGAAATTTGTGATTGGGTAGAGCAAGGAGAACATCTCTAACTCACATGAATTTCCCCATCGTTGTCATGTTTTACTTGTTTTCAAAGACAGTGCAAAGGATTGGAATGTAAAGTCTGATGAGAGCATAGGAGCGGATGAAATCTTGCTTCTTTCGTATAATCTGAGCTGTAGTCCTTGTATAACCGTTGTTCAATAGTGTTCTTTAGAAATTAAGAAAATAATTAATTAGAGCACTGAAACAGACAGCAGTACTGATATAAGTTCAAAAGCCAGAAAGCACAAACTTTACTGATCAGTCAACCATTTTATCACATTTCACAAATCCACGTGCCTAACGGCAGGCAAATTCTCAATGTGTAAATTTAAAGAATGTTAGTTCTGCAACGTTATTGTGGTACGTAAAAAGTAAAACACCATACCATTAGCTAGAGATGGTTTCTTCTAAGGGTGAATACCTACGTCCGTTCAATATTATTATTTTAGGAATTAAGGTTTCTTGAATGGTATGCTGTTCTCTACTCTGTTTCTTCAGATTGTGTTCGGGCTCTACGAAAATACTCTAACACAGGCAAGTATTTTATAGATCTTCGCAATTTTATCATACCTTTTTTATATGTACATATCAATAGTATATTATATCAATTTTATGTGTATATCATTGCTTTTCCTATAACCTAATAGGTATCATTTTGCGAACGTTTTTATTTTAGCCTTCAGATAACTATATGTCTTGACTTAGAATTTCCGTCTAATCTTTCCTTATCTACTGGCGGTATCAAACGTATATATAGTAACCTGGTTTATCTTGAGAGCGGTGTTCATTACAGATTTCCCCTGATACACTTCCGGTTATTGCAGGAAACGGAACTTATACAGGTACAATTATACGTGTCTCCTCATGCCAGATTGTAAATTACGGCTGTCCATAAGTATTCGTTTGTCTTTTATAGCTGCTGAAGTGGACTAAGGCTTTACAATTGAGGCAATTGACTGCAGAGCAGTGATCAGGTTATTATACTTCAATGGACATACACGATGAGACGAATGAAGTTTATAGTAACGATGCACCATCATACGAAAGTGGAATTTTTCACTTCATTATTTGAGTTCTTCATTTGATACTCTGTCATTTAGTACTAATAATGACTATTTTAAAGTAATATCCGGTGTAATTATTTTCTTCTTTGATTCTCTCAGCTTGTGCAAACTCGGCACAGAACGAACGCATAACTCAAAAATACGTAATGAATAATGGCTAAATTTTCCCCAACTCTGTAAGACTGCTTCGAATTTCACTCCAGTCAATATCCTGGTAACAAAAGTATTCATATTTTACTATCCTTTATAGCATATCAACATTTTTGTGTTTACTATTGAAATCTTGCATCATTGTATATTCGCCACATGATTCCCGAACTTATTATATATAGTTTATTTGCTGAAAGCGATATATGCTAAGTAGATTTGAACTTTTCTTTTATAGATGCATACATTTGGTTATTTCAATCATTTTTACACCTGCTCTGTGTCTAATTAGTATTTAGCATTTCTTTGCTGGAGATCACTACGAGAAATATTCTTTCAATTGTATTTGAATTTTTGAATGACATATCTAAGTTTTAAGAACGTAAAATAATTGGAATATAAAATAAAAATTTCAACAATGCCTGGGATATTTTGTATATAGATATAGGATAGATATTTGATAAAGCATAAAACATGTGTTATGAAAATTCATTACATATATTTAGTCCAAATTTTCCATTTTTCTGTCAATTGCCAATTATGTGTTCGGCTTGGGAACAAATACCACCATATGTACACGGTTATAAACATTAGATAATAAACAACCACTGTTAAATGTCGAACAGGAGGCACTGCTCAGAAACCAGTATCTTGGTCGGTTTTGTTTCGTGACTCAATGTTATTACTGTAGGGTGAAGACAACCAGGTATATTCAATTAGACCTTTGACTTTCTTGAAAAGTTTTAGGAAGTTGACCCTAGGTTGCTAAATCAAAATTTCTAAAACCTGATTGTTACAAGGGTATTCTCCTCCACTTCTTTATGATTGATAATCCGCTAAGTTCAACATAACATCAGCTCAATATATCTGTTTGTATGTCTTTCTCTTTTTGTCTTTCTTTTAGTCTTTCTCTCTCTCTCTCTCTCTCTCTCTATATATATATATATATATATAATATATATATATATATATACATACAAATTTATCGAGGGAATCGATGCCGCAACAAGTGGTGAAATAATTCTGTAGTTGACTCAAGACCTTCCACCACGACTGTTGACATATAGTATGTCATCCACTGATGTAGACGACAAAATTGACACACAATAGCTCTTGCTTTATTGAATCTTATCTTCACGTTTTGGGCTAGCTGCTTTTATCCTCTTCAGTGCGCGTTCCTTCTGCCAGATTTAATAGTTTACGGTCTCATTAGCTTCCAACAACTTTTATGCAACGTCTTTTCTGTCCTTCACAACTAGTCAAGTGACCTGCCCATCGAGTGAAACTTCTTTCCAAAAGACCCTATAACACCTACCTCTGAAGCAAAGCATATTAGCCATTGGTTTGCCTGTTCAAACTATTCACCGTATTTTCTGTTTTCCCCGTGGCAGACCACGCTTGTGATATTCGACACATATCATATTCCCTATACAGTTACCATATAAACCACTTATTTTAAGAAAATAATTTATAAATATTTTCTTTTCAATTCGAATACTTTTGCGATTAAATCTGGTCGTTGATGTGGCTGTTGATCCCCGAAAAGATGCTGTCATGTTTTGACCAGTTTGGTTTGCACGTCTTTGCAAAAAGACGTGATGCATTTCCATACGCCATTATATACATCATGGCATCCTGAGAAGGTTCCATCATATATCTAAGACCACCAAGGAACGTTGAAGTGAGAACAAACATTTTTCCAATGTTTCAGAAAACATCATCATCATTTGATGCATCAGCTAGGCCCCAATATATAGTTGATCCAACGGTTCCTTGATTCATTCTCATAAAAGAATCTCTCTTGCCCTCAATCTCAGCAGCAATATGCGCCAAGTATTGCTGAAGCAGACGTCCTCCTCTCAGAAGTTGATTGAACTAATTTTCGTGGTTCAAATGCGATATGCATAGTAAAACATTGATCGGGTTGAACTTGAGCACACGGTCCCGCTGGGCATTATTCGTCCCTCCCTCCATGAGGCTGTAGGCAGCACCTTTACACATGTCCAGGAAGAATGAAGTTGATTTTCGACCGGTTGGAGATTTTAGACGTCTTAACACTGTCGCTATTCCGGATCACTATTCGCTCCCAAATGTGCAGATTTTTCGTCTGGCTCTGTGTATCACATATATTGTCCATACAACTGTATTGTCATATTAAATTCTTCTGTGCCCTCCTATCACACATGTACTTCGCCTTCCTTACTTTTATTCAACCGCTTCCGGTCTAAGGGAGGGTGTAGGCACAGTTGCCTCATTTGACAGCGACTATTTGAACAAGCTCGCAGCAACACGGCGTAAAAGCGGTTAGCTGCTGACTCGAAACTTTGGGACTTCGTTTATCGCGACGAGATACCATGCTGAGAAGACATGACCTAGTTGGCTCTCGTACGACATACGCCAGCTAGTAGCCATGAGGTAGTACACAGAAGATGAACATGGCCTGTATTCATCAAATTCTTTCCTTTATTGTTCAATTGTATATGTTTGAGACCTCGAGTAAAGGTATTTAAAGTTAGTTTCGTTCTATGAATTCATTGCACCATGTTCTTTTATCAAATGATATTACAGCCTTCTGAGCGGCGTCATCATTAGATGCCTCCACAACCTGAGAACACCACCATCTAAATACTAATAATTATCTATCCTGAAATACGCATCCCATGCTGTATATATTTCATGTGTTTGCATATGTCAGAGTATGACTGTGTGTTTGTGTAGTCAGCAACCAGGTTTGAAAAGGAAACTAATTAGGCATGAATTTTATTAAAATATTTCAGCATTTTTTAGTACAGAGTAGAAACATGCACACCAGCACATGCAGTATTTGGATCTTTTGACAGCATACGATATAATTTTTATCGAGTTTCAGCCATACTTCGTTATTTGGTTTATGTGATTTGAAGGAAGAATGTGACCGCCGGTGGTAACCGAAAAATTGTCACCGAAGCACTTATCTTCTCAAGGGAAACAACTCTTTGATACACTTACGTCATTTTAATCAACAACTACTTTTAATTTCCATATAAACATATTTAAATCATTTTCAAAATTTTTAATGATTTTCTTTAATTCTTTCACTTTCTTAATTTAAATTATTCAAATCATTTTTCAATTTTTTTTGTGTAACTTTAACTATTCTCATTCTTCGAGCATATGTAACTCATCCTTTATTAAGTATTGCCGAGTTCTTCCCCTTCAAAATATTTCGGTTAGACTCTTTGGTAACAGCGTCGGTGCTTTTTTTCTTTGTGTGTGTATGTGTGTGTGCGTGTGTGTGTATGTGTGTGTGTATGTACGTATGTGTGATAGTCAAATACGACAGATGGAGACAGGTATCTTGAAATGGGGAAAATTTGTATAGGATGTCGGGAAACGCTGAAAAATGGATGGGAATTATCCCTGCTGTTATAGTATATATATATATATATATATATATATATATATATATATATATATATGCATGTATATTATATATATATATTATATATATATATATTTGTATTTATATATATATATATAAATATATATATATATATATATATATATATATATATATATATATATATATATATATATATATTTGTATTTATATACATTCATACATAGCTACATACATACACACACATACACACGTACGTTGTCATTAAGATGCTGACTTTGTAACCAACTGGTATCGGGCTCAGTGTCGCTCCGTGATATTTTTGCTTCACGTAACCAATAGGATCGGATAACCAAAGCCATGTAAACGAATTTGTTAGACGGAAACTGTGTGAAAGCCTATCGTTATGTGCTATGAATGCTCAGTCTGGTTTACCACTAAATGTTTTCAACAGTTTGTCTTACACCTAAACAGTTTTTCACGTATTGCACTACAAGCGAATGTTAGATGTTGAGACTGCCTATCAGAAGCTGCTACATGTGGGTTTTAATTGTGTAAGTAGATATACAGCTGTTTCTAGAATAGCCAATCATATGGATCATCATATTTAGAAAGGATTCCATAGCGTGAGTATTCTATCACCAGAGGAGTAGAAGACAGGGAGATGTCAAAAATGACGGAATATCCCAAGTCGAGGATATCACTGTATTTCAGTTTGACAAAAATGGGGGAAGGATCAGGATAAATTAAAACTGCATTAGGTAAATCCATGATCATATGAGAAGTACAGTTATAGATAATGCCCAATAGGTGTTTCAAATAAGAATGTGAGATGATAATCCATGGCGAGCAATAGTGGAAGTTACCATTTCCTAATTTGAATAGAGAATGAATAAATATAAAATGGGAATATTATATTATAGTCAGGAGCGAAGACAGACAAGGGCGTGTAGTAAAATAGATATATACTACTTAGTATATTTCAAAGACGTTAGAGGTTGAATGTATACAGACAGATAGATGGGGGTTGAAAACTAGATATTAGAAACTGTCAAATGATCATCAATGTGGGTAAGAATTAGCAAAACTGTGACGGTGGACATGAGGGGACATTTAAAACTCATCTGGATATAGCGGTGTCATAATATTAAATATAAATATAGGTGCAGGGGTGGCTGTGTGGTAACAGGCTTAACAACCACATGGTTCTTGGTTCGACCCAACTGCGTGGAAACTTGGGCAAAATCCTTTAGTAGAAGGAAACAGAAATAAGCTCCTCGTATGTATTATGTTTTCTCTTTGTGTTTTCATGTTTGGATTAACTTTATATACCGCAAGCTCACCCGGACACCGGCCTTCCAAATCTTCCTTCTTTCCTTCCTGAACGTCCAATAATACTATATTTGTTCCACGTCCTCGCGTTGTTGTGTTTTCTCTTTGTGTTTTCATGTTTGGATTAACTATATATATATATATATATATATATATATATGTGTGTGTGTGTGGTGTGTGTGTGTGGTGTGTGTGTGTGGGTGTGTGGTGTGTGTGTGTGTGTGTATGTATGTATGTATGTATGTATGAATGTATGAATATATGTATGTATGTATGTATCTATGTATATGTTCATGTGTCTATTTGTCCCGCTACCATCGCTTGACAAGCAATAATTCCCCTCTTGATTTCCAACCCTCCTAGTTCTTGATTCTCTGCTGTCCCCTAACTATGTGGTTCGGCAAATGAGACCGATAGAATAAGTACTAGGTTAACAAAAAATAAACCCAGTTGTTGATTTGTTCGACTGATGGCGGTGCTCCACCATGGCCGCAGTCAAATTACTTAAACAAATAAAAGAATAAAAGAATAAACCTTAAAATTTGAATCGAATAATTTGGGATGTTAATGAATGTGCATATTCATTAGGTACCGAGAGATGCAAAACAAAGATTTAAAACGATAAATCAAAGTTAAGTCAAAAGTAAATATTTATAAGTTAATAGATTAGGGGCATTCATTTATTCAGTTTAAAAGTATAGTGAAATTAGTAGGCCATTTTTTTTAGATATTACACTTAACTTACACAATAATTCGTGCTTCCCATATCACAGACCATCAACCAATCTTTATTATGTGAGCCAATTCAGTAATCATTCTTGGGCAATCACTAAGAACTTAGTTAAGAATATTTTCAACGGGAAGGCTGAATTTTATAACTCAGCCTTACTTAATCAGGCTACACAGAAAGTTACCTACATTAATTCTATTCAATCTAACTTTACTAACGATATGAACGATTCCAATTTTAATTTATATGCCAACACCAAACAGGGGCAGTATTTTTTACAACGTAAGGGAGATAACCGTTATTTAAACTCCCTTTTCATTCTAAAGTTAAATCGATGTCTTTTAAAGATAGTTAAACTAAAAATAAGGCAACTGCTACCAAATCTATTTGGTTGATTATTCCTTATAGGAGAAAAATTAAATCTAATCTTCCTTTCCAATTTCGGGAAGCTATTATAAGGAATTTTCCTAAGAACTCTAGGCATTACGCGGTTACCAACTCCCACACGGTTAGGGTTGGTTTTACCAACACAAAAAACTCTCACAAATTATCTCTTCACAAATTATCTCTTCACATAATTATCTCTTCTGTTACATAAGAATCCAATTACTAATACTAACATTAATTTAGTAAATACTAACCATGCACTTAGAAATATTAATAACGAGGTTATTGTCTCTGAAGTCAATTCCAGCAAAATTAACTTATGTCTAATAATTCTAAGATTAAAAACTCTATATACCATTGTAAAATTACTTTAAGTCTTCTTATTTCATTCTCATATGATAAAGGCAAGGAATTCTGCCAACTCTGTAACAGTGAACTATTTTCTATTCTATTTTCTAAGAATCACCTTGTGAACACGTTTATAGAGCGTGCTTATCGATGTAAAGATTGGCAGAAACATACCTTTAGTAGTTCATATGAGTGACATCTACCATTATATATAATTTGAACATTCATTTTCTTCCACTAGATATATCTTTTCTCAAGCCTTTAAGCTTTTATTCTAATTCACATATCTCTCTATATTGCTCCTTTATTAGCTTTCTGCTTATTTCTTTCCTTTACCCCTTAACTTTCTATAGGCTACCTTTGATTTTATATCTTCAAACGGTTTTTTAAAAAACTTAATAGCGTTCCGTTCATCAGTTTACACATCCATCACATTCTGTTTAAATGATGAGTTTGGATTCTTTCTTTCTCTGATGAGAAGATTACATTGTTTAACGCCAGTTTGTTCCTTTGGAATGATACCAATGTTGTCTTCGAAACATATGTCGGAAGTAAAAGAATTTGAATAACACCTGCGTTTAACTTCATATATATATATATATATATATATATATATATATATATATATATATAAAACTGTATCTAAATTTATGCCCAATAGTTTGATACTTCAGTTTCATTTTTAATTTAGAATCATACAGAGAGACAGAGAGACAGAGAGACAGACCGATAGATCGATAGATAGACAGATAGATGTTTGTATGTATGTATGTATGTATGTATGTATGTAGGTATATATGTATGTATGTATGTACTTGAATGTCTTCACACCCCTACAATCGCCTGAAAGAGAGTTTGTCAAACATGAAGAAAAAATTCTCGCTTATGTAAAGGTCTAAACTGCAGCTAAATTTTCTTTGTACGTTAAAATACCCCTCAATATACCGAAAGCTTAATTATGTTGCGGGCTGCGAGCACAAGCCAGTCCCTATCATTGATGGATTCGTTATAAAACTGCAACTTTCCAATCGGTGTAGGTATGACTTTTTATAGTACCCCCTACATGTACTTAACTGTTCAAAGAGGGAACCATGTAGCTGATAATTGTGTATTTATTCTTATAAAATAAACAAGAAATATTTCACCTCGGAAAACTGACTTGAAATTGCTCTTATAATTTTAAGCATATGGCAAACGTATTTAAGTAATTTTTATTAGTGAATATATATATATAAAACTGAAGGTGGGTATGTATGGTGAGTGTGTGAGTGTATGTTTAAACAAGCAGAAGTTCTGAAGTTCGCAACTGATACTCACCAAACTCGAAATATCCGTTACGTTCCATGGATGCGTTTAGACGTTTAAACATTTTCACATAATGAATAATGTGGTCCCTGTGAGCAGAAAACCCCCTTTCCAGAAACAAATCTCTACTTTTACAGTCTTGGGTAGGTGGAGTTATCCCCCTTACAGATCTTGTTGGATTCTCTTTCTATCATCATCTCTGGTTATTTTCCTAATTAATGAAGATAACCTCTCTTTGATTTCGTTATTTAATTGATGTTTTTTTCCAATGGTTGTAATGGATCCTCTCGTGGAGGAGGGCATATCCTGCCCTTTCCGATACTCTTTTAACTTTATGTGAATCGACTGGTGTCATTATATTCAAGCCAGGTGGCATTAGATTTGTATCTCTACATCTACATATATTTATGTATAGAATTTTTATAGGAAACATACATCATGTTAACAATGGATTCAGAACCATGTTGTGCAGACCGGTAATCGTGTCTGGAAATCCCCCATTTTACTGGAGATAGTAGAGAAGTATTAGCTTGGTATCCACAGAAATACTTATCATCCCATTCCTTATGCATTCAATATTCATATCCTGACACCGCAAATGATCCGATGTTTGTTGCTTTATCTTGCCTCACCTTCAAGAACAATGAGAATCTGGAACCTTTACTGGAACCTTTAGGAGGATAATAGCTACCAGCCATGCAGAACCAGGCCAAAATATATGATCTAGTTCATGATGCAATACCTTCCACTATATGATTAATATACTACAATCCTCACTACACTTATGTCACAGTGGTGTATCATCCAAACATCTGCTGTACAGTGAATCAGCTGCACAATTTTCAGTACTATCTACGCTTAAGAAATACGCTTCTAACATATTCGTCATCACATTTGAAGCTCGTTAGGATAAGTTTATCATTCCTATATATCATAAAAAAGCAAGGTCATTAGCGTGTAGGATATAACGTAATTCTAGCTCCAGTAGAGCTTCCAGGTCAATAAACACAGTTACGCGTTTCGCGTACAAAAGTCATTGCTACGTGATTACACATCGTTATTTATTCCAACATGTATTACTTTTATTTGAAGCTTAAGTTTTGCTTCACCTCACGTAAACCACACACACATACACACAAACACACAGACATATGTATGAATGCGTTTTTGTATGAAACAATGTGCTTTCTATAGCGCATATAAAATTAGCACTTATAAAATGTACGCGCTCGCAAATATTTATAAGAAACATAAATATTCATAAGCTTACAATATACAAAATATATATATCAGAAGTCAAATGAAGTCAGAATATGTTTCAATATTTATTCTATGGACGAATTTTATGTAACATACATATAAATTATTTTTTTTAAATAATACTTTTATCAAATTTCGAATATTTAAATCAATTTTCTTTCGTTAAAATTATTTTTATTCGTATTCTAATACATTAGTGTATACGCACTTTTTATAACGCCCCATTTTCGCATATATACATTGGCCTAAAATAATGTATTGTAAAATACTTCCTTTTGAAAAAGAATCGAATATATATCCATAAAACATATTCCACAAACTCTGCCACGATAAAAGATGATGGTTAAAATTTGAACATTTTAATCAAATTGCTTATAGAACAATGTGCCTTTAGTGAGAAATATGCCCATCAACAAATCCTCTTGTCAACATCAAAGTACACGATAAACAAATTCCTATACTAACAAATACTTGACGTGCTCACCAAATAACCTCTACTTTCGAAATACAAACGGGAAATAACTTAAATAACGTCAAAAAGTAAACAAAATCTCTGACCGGGCGAAGACACACCATATATTTACAATATTTTATAAACCATTAAAAATGCCACTGCAGAAACGTGAGACAACCAATCGCTAGGTTTTCGAAAATTTGATCTTTATATTTACAAACTAAAGAATTAAATCAACAAAACCAAAAAATACCCCCAAACTAATGGCATATCCACTGGCCAAAAACTTTCATTTACTATCTACATCGTTTTTTGTGAACTACTAAGTAACTTACAAGCCATAAACTTGAAGGTTAATGACCTAAACATACACAGAGCTTTACAATTGTCTGTATACATAAACGAATTCTAAACAATAATATAATCCCAAATTTTAAAAAACAAATCCACAACACGTATCCATCATAACCAACCCTACAACCAAAACACCATTCACCTGAGCATCACAAGCCTCAGAAAATTTTATCTCAACAGAGATAAACTTCACGATTTGCCGGGCGTACCGATATTACTGGCAAAGACCTCGCCTTTATTTTATCTGATTAGCTTGAAGTTTTCATATAATGGTTTTATGAGTGAGCAAACTTAATTGGTTTCGATCATTTTTATTTCAGGCCGTGGGAGTCTTCTGTAAGTTCTTTATAGTCATATGTTAAAAATATTTTTAAAACCACATCATTAACTGGTTGTTATATTATTGTTGTCATTTCCATTCAGAAGAGGTTTGAATGTTTTTAATAAACCGTTTTTCTTTTATCGTTTTTCCAAACTCACTTGCGTCATTTAGTTTGTGGAAAGGGAAAATTAAAAATATTTCCTATCTACATGTTTCTATATGTACGCTCAATGGAATTTGGCGAACATTAGCGTTCCTGATTTGTTGTCTGTGGACTCTTAAGCGTTCCGATAATGCATTTCCTGTCTCGCCAATATATAGTTCATTGCAATTCAGCTATTTAATGCTGCATATAAAATTTCTAGTTTTGCAGTTGTTAAAAGCCTTCTCCACTCGCACACACAATAGGTTCTTTAAGCGGCACGCAGTAACTAATCACGTGTAGAGAAAGTGACTTGTTTTAAATCTCTCAGCGGAAGGTATACAATAACAGTATCGAATAGTAACGTCTACTTGCCTACAGAATGTAGCGATCACATACAGGGCGATGTTACTGTTGCTTGAGCCCCAGGCAAACATTTTTCCAACAGGTTATCCACAGTCTATATCCCTATAGTGTTTACAAGGGAGGACATCGCTCCCATCGCCAGCCTTACGTGATACCCACCGACCATGGTTTCTGGACGGTTAAGCGCCCTCAGTTTCAGAGAATTACTGGCTGTTGATAAAAGCATTCTCCACTCGCAAACACTTTATATACTTTAAGCGACACTCAGTTTTTCATCTCGTATCGAGAGAAATACTTTTTAAAAAATATCTTAGCGAGAGGTATACAGTAAATGTACAGAGTAGTGAAGTTTATTTGCCATCAGAATGTGGCGGTTCCATACAGAACGACGTTACTCTTATTTAAGCTTCAGGAAATATCTTTTCCAGCTGGCTATCGATACATAGTGTGTGTCCGTATAACGTTGGCAAGATAGGTCATCGCTCCCGTATCCAGCCTTATATGATAGTCACAGTCCATGGTTTCTGACTGATTAACCGTCCACGTTGAATATACATATAGACATACTTACAAATGTACGTACAAGTATTTAAATCGTAATAAAGCTTTCATCTCCGTCAAGTATCTAAATGGATGTAATGAACCGCAGCATATACCATAAATCACTAATGTGATTTTACGAAATTATATGATTTTAGAAAACCATGTGTTATCCGCATTATACTGAATAACGATACGTAACCAGAAAATATAAAATAATTAACTACATCGATATTAATGAGTGCCCTCACAACGAAACCTGTTTATTATCCGATTCAAATATCAACCCCCAGTTAACACCACGTATTGAGTATATCTTCATATGTACTCCTGCTTCATTTTCCCAAAACTTGTCTAGTATGTGTAACTGATCTGTTTTTGTGTCCGATGGCACCGGTAATGTGATAACGGATCTGATTGGTGGATTTTTTATAATATAACTTTCTATTAGTATGTTGCGCAATAACTATATATCATGCTATGTAGTATTGTCTTTGACAGTTATATCGGTTTTTACTATGCATGTCTTGGTTCGTTGACACCAACATATGCAATTTTATTTATGTAATTTACTCGAACAGTATATTGGGGGAGTGTTTTAAGTTAAGGTATTCAGGTAACTTCGTCTAAATGTTTGTAAGATTTATATCACTATGATATATATTATATATCTCAGTTTGCAGCTGCAATTGTTTCTAAATTTCATTTAAACCCTATTTTGATTCGTAAGTCTTTAAATTATATTTCTATAAATTTTGTTGAAAATGACGTGAAAATCGTATGTCCTTGGTTTGGTGATTTCTATTTGCTTATATATATTTATACCTGATTAAACCGAGTTCAAAATTTATAGATACATACATACATGCATGCATGTATATATTTATATATATATATATATATATATATATGAACACAGAAAACAAAATATTGCGTTCTCCATTTTTGCTGTAGTCTGTATAACAATGTCATACAATTATCATTTAATGTGTACCAGTATAACAGCTTTTTGAATGAGATTTGCTATAAACAAAAGCAATAATATTTCAAATATATTTTAGTTTACGACATATAATTCAAAATTTACAACAGCTTAGAATGAAAAGTTAATACGTAATATAAGGGAATTGCAAAAGTAACTATGAAAACTTTTATATGAAAATAAACGTTATCATTTCATAATGCGCAAACACATTTATTTATTTTTCATTTAAAGTGTGTATACTATATATTTATTTTGGTTCAAATATCATGTACGAAAACATATACATTTTAAGTAACATATTTACTTTGTAAATTGATCGATGCAACCAACATTAGCTCTATAGTTCTTGTCGGTTCTTGATTATACATTACAATAGAATGTTAGATACATGGGCATTTTAAGATGATCGTTTGATTGCTCCGTCCATAAACAACCACATAAACACAACCATATATATTCTATAGAATATATATTATATTATAGAATATATTCAATTATAATTGTTGCGACTAAATATTGTCATTAAAGCAAACAGTCAAGCATTTCACCTAAAATAGGATTTTTTAAAAACTTTTTACTCTTTTGTATTGGATGCAATATACCTGAAAATATCATCTTACAATTGAATTGTTTTCAAATAAAGTGCAGTTCGTTTTCTTTTTCAACATATATATCTAGAAGTACATCATTGTTGCCATTTGTGGGACTGTTGAGTACGAATTGGCAGATTTTCATTTCCATTTGCAGCTCTTAATTCTAGCAATCTCTTCATAGTTAACTTGGTAGTGCTATTGTGAGGCGCGTTTACACTTAGAATATAGTTGGTTAAAAGCCCTATAGTATTCTGAAACGTAGTGTTCGTAATTAGAGAGGCAAAAGTTCAAACGCTTCCAGTTTACTTTAGATGATTGTATTTCGTATATTTGTAAAAACGTTAAGTATATACTGTTGTGTCTGGGGAGAGTCATTTTCTTTTTGTGCGTTATAATGTAACGCACTCACCGGTAAAAAAAAAAATAAGATAAAAAAATAAATAAAAATAAATTAATAAAACAAAGTAATAAGTAGAAATTTTACCGTTGAGTATGTTACATTATAAGGCACAAAAAGAAAATGACTCTCCCCAGACACAACAGAAATGCTCCAACACACGAAGTCATATAAAGAATCTTGCAAACCAAATCCAAAAACGAAATATAATAAGCTTTAGTTAAGGATATATTTTTAAGTATTAAGAAATCATGTCGTGGAAGATGTGTAAATGCCGTTATGCATTAAATAGATAGCTATTGATATTATTGACAATACTTTAGTGGCAAGATATCTTTATTGAGTGTCTTAAAATGGTGTTCACTTTGTATAGACTCAAACAATCTCTAGGTGAAGAAACCGACTTGTCCTATATTGGAGGAAATAGTCAATTAATATGCCATGTAAAACCAACACTATTAGATTTTAAAAATTAAGCAGTGTATCACATCGATCTTTTTTTTATGACGTACGTGTTTTACCAGGACAAAAAGTAGAAGCCTTAAAGCAATAAATACTAAAACTCATTGTGAGACATCTATGAAGCACAAGTGATATGTTTGAATCCAAACAGTATCCCTGGTTTATTCCTGGCTTATACAACGACTGTGAAGAAGAAGATATTTTTACAGTACGTATAAATATAAATCCTACAACACTTTGCAACGTATGGCTAATGCGGGCTTTATCGTAAATTATTTGCAACTTAAATGGCAGATTAATCGCAAATGTTCATAAGTTCGTTTGTGACAAAATATTTTTTTCATTTTAAAAATTAAATGAAAAATTTACACAGTAGTTAGCTGATAGTGAAATAAATTCAATACTTAATGGGTCTATATATATGTCCACAAATAAAATTACAAATAATAAAGTCTTTATCATAACCAAACACCTGAGATTTCTAGTACATCCCCAGGATAGAGTTTTTGATAACAATCAAATGATAAACTGATGTATGTTCAGTTGGTTGAATTTTGGTTTGTTTTATATATAGTTTCAGTTGACTTCTGTTCAATTATTTCGTTTCCATTATTTTCTCTAATATGCTGAGACATGTTTTCAGGCAGTAGCTGTTCAGTTTTCTAGCATCTAAGAATATAATTTCAAATTATTTTTTAGAAGAGCGAAAACGAACGGACACTGACCTGTGGCATCGTTTAGATATATTCGACGATGTTAAAATTGTCAACCATTCTTATCCATAGAGTTGTTTATTCCGTCAAGTTTATATTTCAGGTTATCACGTGCAGTAAAGATGTAATAAAATATATTGGTATTCGTTTTAATGATTTGTTATTGTTAAATAGAGTCTGATGAAACAATAATGATATAGAGTAGAAGGAATAAAACACTTGCTGACAAAATGGATTTGTCTAGCATCTGATGTTTTATTCGACATTTCTTAATGCGCCTTTTAGATTTTGTCTTAATAATTGGTTCATCTGCGTTTCCTATGATCCCGATTTTATTTTTCGATCCGTTTGTTTCTTGATCCTTTTCTGAAATTGTGATGGCGCCAGACTCGTGGGCGAACAGTTTACACACAATTACAGAGCTGATAGAAGAAAAACCGCTTACAAGTGTCAGATTTAAGAGGTATATCAAATATATAGAAGGTTCACGGGAATTATTACCCAGTTTTTTCTCAGTTTCAGAAAGATAAACTATATTTGCTAGAAAAACAGTAATTGCAACAGAAACTTTCTCTCCAGAAGAAGCCGGCAATACATAGACAGATAAGATCAATAATGTTAACATAATTGGCGGTATAATTTTGGTAACTGTTGCACTAGAATATTTTCTTTTGCAGTACACAATAACTCCAGCTGTTATGATCTCCTGTTTTTCAACCTCGCTGTATTCATATCTATAATCCCATTGATTCGATATTGGCTTATAAGTTACTTCGTACAGAAAATAATCTAACATTATCTCCGTATTCATCTGGTGTTCAAAACAAACAGATATGTCACATTCGTGCTCATCAAAAGGATATTTATTAACGTTAACCTTGCAGTAAGTATTGAAAATTCTGTCTATATGTAAGTGGACACTTCCGTCACTCTTTATCGTGACTCGCGAATTTTCATCAAATGTGAATTTACCTGTTACGCTGTTACATATTTGTACGTTAGGATACCACACTTTCTGTAAATCAACTTTTACATAGCTTATATTATTTTGTTCACGATTCCACATAAGATTAACATCATACCACAATAATCCAAGAATGAGATTACTTGTCATTATACCTTTCGTAATATCAAATTCAATAATGTTCTTTATTTTAAGCGATACATTTACGTATACTTCGTCTTCGTCGAAGGTAACGGGTCTTTCAGATTTCTCATAGTTTCTAAACAAATTCGCTACAAAGAGCTTCTTAGCTAACTTTTGTGAAGCCGTGCTTCCGATTAGCATTAAATATATGACAAAAATTAATATCATTATGTTAGGAAAGAGAGAAAATATCGCTTGCGTTACTTTTCCAGAGGTCTTGCCTTGAAATATATATTGAGTTTCTGTAAAAGATTCAATATATTCGAAATATAGGAGGAAACCTCAACAAATACTTCGAAGTAATTGTCAATTGTCAGTATAATTCTAGCAAATGTAACGTATATATGTATGTGTGTGTGTGCGTATGTATGATGTACGTATTTTATGTTTATGAGTACAATATGTTTTTTTTTAAATAAAGATATGCAACAACATCTAAAATTTAAGCGATTGGAAATACCTTGTTTTTATATAATATTCAGTGATCCATAAGATATTTCGTGGTATGCAAAATAAAAAGTGCTTCAGAAATACAGCAGACTACATCAAGAATGTCACCGGTTATCAGCTGTCTTCAGTTCATAAAAGCGATGTAGGAATATACGCGAGAGTTCCCCCTTATGTATGCTGAATATTTACATACTTAATTCTGACTGACTACCCTCCAGTTTTCCCTCTTCCCCCCTTTCTCTTCCTTTACACATACACACACACATACACATACATATGTATGTATATATATATATATATATATATATATATATATATATATATATATATATATATATATATATGTATGTATGTATATATGTATCTATCAAATTAAGTGTATCAGTTTTAGTGGTATATGCACCCCCCCATATCAACCTCTAAATCAATTTGTGTTAGTATTGTTTACGGGAAACAATTAATCTTGTAGACAATTGCACTAATTCGATATTAATAATTGCTACAACAAGTATATTCATTCCTACTCTTTCATTATTATTGACAAAGAATATATCGTTTAGTAGATCTTCAGTTACGTTTCACATTAGATTAAGTGTCATTGAACATGATGAAATGTTCAGATCATATTGTTATCAAAAAGTAGTGAGTGTTCTATCCCAAGTGAATCAATGAAAGCTACGTAATTTAAAACTGTTAATAGGTATTGACACGGCCGAGTCTCTGTCAAAGGTGCTCTAGAGGTTTGTGTTTTCTAAATATCTAGGGAAATGTAATTGAAGATGCAACCTGAGAACGTTACATTGTGTTAAGCAAATGTGAAATTAGAGGTTTATTAATGACATACAGGGTATCCCTAAAGTCTCTGTACGTTTTAAAAATTTCATTACAAAGGCAGTTAACAAGATAGCTTAACCAGATTTGTTTTGTTGTAATAATTGTTTATTAAAGTGTTTTTAACTGTCATTTAATAGATCTCAATATGGGCACCATTATTTGCCTGAAGCACATCAAGACGGTACTCGATTTCTTGCCATGTTCCCTGTCCAGTGATATCTGGCGAGCGCGGTGGGAATAGAATTGGTCCATCCCTTCCAATCCATCAGTTTGGAAATATTTGATTGAGGAACTGACGAATATGCCGTCTCGAATGTGCAAGTGCACCATCTTGCTGGAAGATGATGGTTGGTTGTAAATCAATCAGTTTTGGTGCTACATATTCGGGAAGAGGGTAAAAATCTGCGGTAATTGTTGCCTCGTTGAAGAAAAATGGACCAATAACTCGATTGCACATCATTTCACACCACATTCGTGTCTCCATAAATTTTTTGTGCTATCCACGAATTGAAGGACGTGATGGTGAATCGCTTCCATACTTAGTTCTGTAGCTTCGTTGAGTCTGAACATCCGAGTTTGTCTCAATAAGCCAGGATACACATTGTGCGTTTTCATGAGGAGTAGCCATTTATATGGGTTCAGTGAATCTGTCCCCTTCCATCAACAGAGTATCTGAAACACAAAAATTTAATATCAATAAAAACTTTAATAAACAATTATTAAAATAAAGTAAATCTCAGCTGC
>NC_043012.1:13523070-13585570 GCF_006345805.1 Octopus sinensis
AATTACACAAAATATATCACCTAATGCAGAAAGAAGAGGACATATCAGATCAGATATCTAAGTAAGCTATCGTGTATGCCGTTTTCTGTTAGTTAACATTTTAGTTGGATTTTATAAGTGTAGTGGATATTATTAATTAGAATGTATAAATCGCCGTTATATAGATTAAATCAGTTAGTATACCATGAACCAATATTTCAACTTAAATAGCATTTCATGTATAACGATATAACAGTTTCTAATGAGATTTCCTATGAGTAAACACGATAACAATTAAAATACATTATATTTTATGTGACATCGTTCAAATTGTACATCAAATTAGTATAACAATAGGTAAATAGTTAATACAAAGGAAATGCAAAATTAATTGTTACAAATTATATAGAAGTATGAAAATCAAAAGTTAATATTTAGTTTAAATTTCAAGCGTTTATACAATATGTGTGAGTAAACATAATGAAAGAAAAAATATATAAATTTTTGATCACATTATCGCTTCACAACTTCAAAGATACTGACAAAATCATCTCTATTTTTCTAGTTGACTTTCAGATTAAATATTACGACTGAGTGTTACTGGACATGTAATATGGATTTTAAATTCTGGAACAAGACCAGCAAGTTTGTGTTCAGAGTGATTGGATTACATCGATCCCACTGCTCAACTAGAACTCATGTTATCGATCCCAAACAATGCAATGCAAAGTCGACTTCAGCGCAATATTAACCCAGAACGTGAAGACGGACGAAATACAGCTAAGGATTTTTTTTCCGGCGTGCTAACAATTGTGCCAGCTATCCAGTTTCTGATCACATAATATTAAATAGATATATATCAGATATATATCAATGCTGCAAAATACATATATTAAAGATGCATGTTTATCCACTCTATCTACAAAGTGTTATAAATAACCACATATATTCCACAAGAGATCAATTATTTTACAATTAAATACTTTCATTAAAGTCTGGACTCAAGTATTTCTCCTGAATCGTGATATTGATATTGTTTTGTTATTTTCCTTGTTTTTTGCTATTTTTATTGTTTTGAATTTCGAGCACTATCATTGAGGATGTCCATAAAGAATGGGAATATATTCAAGTGTGAGGGCCATCCTATGTCATAATGTTGTACACAATTCTCAATGGATATGAATTCTATTGTTAGTAGTTCATTCCAGCAGTCATTTCGAGGTTACCTGAGATGTGCTTTTACATTTATAATACTCTTGCTCTACTCATTTATAGTTTCACATAAGGTGTTATTCGAACTTCCAAAGTCTCCAGATTTTGTTTTATGATATTTGGTATACAAACCGTTTAGTATAGACTGTAATTTGAAGAGTTAACACGTCATGCCACAATACTGTAGATCCTGACACTGATTGTATAGGCATAAATTTTGTGTAAAATATAAATAACTTTTAGGTGTCATGAAAAAGAATAGCATTCGAGAAGAATTAAGTTTTACTGATGTGGCTAATTTCAGAAATTGTGTATATCCTCAAAAAATCTCTAGATGAGGTACTGGAGTGTCAGTCAATATATACGCCATGTAAAATCTGCATTTCTTAGTTTGTTTAATGAGAAAATATATCTTATCCGCAACACAATTCCAGTTTTTCATTTGAAATGTAATCGTTTTGACTGAAGGAAGAATTAAATTCATAAGTAAAGGCTACTAAATATCAGTATGTAATATTCATAAGACAGAATATATACGCTTTAATTCACGTAAAATTTGTAATTCTTAGCTGAGAGCGAGTAATGACTGTAGAAAACGAAATTTCTTGTGCAATTCGAATATAATAGTAAAGATTTTGTAAAGAAATAACTTCATTTCCAGCATAGGTAAGAATATGAAATCGTTTTCATCTTGAATGCGTATGTCTTTGTATATGTGCGTGCGTATGTGTGTTTGTGTGTGTGTGTGTATGTGTGTATGTGCGTGCGTATGTGTGTTTGTGTGTGTTTGTGTGTGTGTGTATGTGTGTGTGTGTATGTATGTGTGTGTGTGTGTTTGTGTGTGTGTATGTGTTGTGTGTGTGTATGTGCGTGCGTATGTGTGTTTGTGTGTGTGCGTGTGTGTGTGTGTATGTGTGTGTGTGTGTATGTGCGTGCGTATGTGTGTTTGTGTGTGTGTGTGTATGTGTGTGTGTGTGTATGTGTGTCTGTGTGTGTATGTGTGTGTATGTGTGTGTATGTGTGTGTGTATGTGTGTGTATGTGTGTGTATGTGTGTGTCTGTGTCTGTGTGTGTGTGTTACCAATTACGTGTCTTGCAAAATATGCCTAATGCAACTGCGACAGAACAGTAGATGTGCTTTAGTTTCTCATCAATTATTTGAACTTTTCAAATCACATTCTTCGGAATTAGGGCATATTGTGAAAAAAGAGTTCTTCCAAATACAAATGCAATAAAAGAAATTAAAAGAACAATTTACGAAATTTCTTTAACACTGTGAACTTATAATTATTGAAATAAACTGTATATATAGTGGCTATGAAATTTGTCCACAAATAAAATTACCAATGATAAACTCTTCCAATTATCACCAAATATGTGTGGCTTTTATTGCATGCACTCAAATAACAAGTTTTTCATAATGCTGCAAAAATAAACAAATTCATTCAAATGGTATAAAATTGTAAAGTTGTGTGTGTTCAATGGTTTTCACTTTGCTATGGATTATTTGCTGTTTCAGTTGACTTATGTTCAATCATTTGCTTCGCTTCATTCTAATTGTGTTTGATTTGTAATTTACCGAGATATGAGTTTCAGGCCTATATATAGAGTCTGATGACGCTATAATAATATACAGTGTTAGGAATAAAACAGCTGCTAAGAAAAACAATGTGTCGAGCTTCAAATAACATTCGACGTTTCACTAAAGGCATTTTAGCTTTCGAATCAATATTGGTCCATATGTGTTTCCTATTATCCCAATTTTATTTTTCGATCTGTTCGATTCTTAATCACTTCCTGAATTCGTGTCGGCACCAGTCTTGTGTACGTACAGTTTACACTAAATTACTGAGCCGATAGAAGAAAGTCCGCTCACAAGTGTCAAAATTATGAGTTATATTAAATATATAGAAGGTTCTATTTTACACCAAAGTACTGCTTATTACATCAATATATATTTCCTGTATCACAAGTTCTACGCAAGCATTGTGGCATGAGGTTTTAACTCTTTGAATCACATTCTTTACATTACCGCATGAGTACCAAATATCATAACAAATACTAGAGACCTTGGATGTCCTGCTAGTAAAAATTCGAATATTACCTTATGTGCAAATATAAATGATTTGAGTATTACAACTATAAATGGGAAAATACAATATCACCCCCAAGGTAACCTAAAAATGATTATTTTAAAGAACTGCAACCATTAGAATTCATAATTTTACAATATTGCACTCTACTTCCCTTCATACGGAAACAGACACATCCATTCAGAATTATGTACACTATTATGATACACTATAAAAAATGGCCGATTGCTCACAACTTCAATACATTTCCATTCTTTTGGACCTCCGTGGTGATGCAAAATATAAAAAAATAACAACAAAAGGATGAAAATGATAAGAAAACAATAACAATCTCATGATTCAAGAGAAATCCCTGACCCAGGCTTTAATGAAAGTATTTACTTGCTAATAGGTGATCTACTGTGGAGATATGGGTTTATTTGCAACTGTTTTTTATAGAATGGATAAATGTGTATCTTTACTCTATGTATTGTGAGGCATTGCTAAATCTGATGTATATTTAACACTGTGTGATCAGAAGCCGGTTAGCTGGCAGAATCGTTAGAACGCCGGATAAAATGCTTAGTTGAATTTTGCTCGTCTTGACAATCTGAATTTCCATTGCAGCGAATTCGACTTCGCCTTTCATTGTTTGGGTTCGATAATATGTGTACTGGGATCAATTTAATCGACTTACCCTCCAATACGAACTTGATGGTCTTGTTTCAGAATTTAAAACCAATATCATGCGATTAATAAAACTCATTGGTCACACCTAATCTAATACCAACTAGAAAAATACAGGCGATTTTGTCAGTATCTATGAAGTTGTA
Source organism: Octopus sinensis (assembly GCF_006345805.1). Taxonomy (NCBI): domain Eukaryota; kingdom Metazoa; phylum Mollusca; class Cephalopoda; order Octopoda; family Octopodidae; genus Octopus; species Octopus sinensis. The sequence continues at coordinate 13,527,167 of NC_043012.1, forward strand.
AAGTAATTATGTGCTCAAAAATTTATTTATTTTTCTTCAATTATTTTTACTCACACATATTGTACACACGCGTGAAATTTAAACTCAATATAAGCATTATCGTAAAATTTGAAGGATGTGACATAAAATATAATGTATTTGAATTTTTTGAGTTTGTTCATAGTAAATCACATTAAAACCTATTATATGTTTATTCATCAAAAGTTCGTTCCGAAAGATTCATATACGTTGTGTGCAAACGAATGAAAGAAACACTTTGTTTCCCGTGTTTAGGGAATTAAGTGACCAGTTATACCTCAACATAAACGAACGATAGCAGAATATAGATATCTAGTTCATTGTTGATTGATTGTGATTTACCTGAAAGATTACAGATTCACATCTAAACATTGATCTAAAAATTTCGATTGCATTTATTAAACGAAAGTCATTACATTAATATTATCTATATTTGTATTCTTTTGTCATCATTGTTTTGTGTCGTTTGACTAGGTGGTGGTATTGATTGTGTCCTGAGTATTATAGTTGATTATATCAAAACAGTGCCTACATTCAAATACAGTATAAATTTCATCATTTCATTAGTCGAAGTGTTACTTTACAGAACATAAATATAATAATAGACAGGGACAAAGCTAACTACACACATACACATTGAAACACACGCATGCACACACAATCACGCGAACACGCACACAAATACACATACACACATATACAGCCTATACATATATATATATATATATATATGCACATAGATATATATACATACATATTTATATATATATATATATATATATATATATATATATATATATATATATATATATATATATACATATTTATGTGTGTACATATATACATATGTATATATATATATGTATATATATATGTATGTATATATATATATATGTATATATATATAAGAAAATAGTAAAGTGTGAAAAAACGACAGAAGGCTTAAATGTTAAAAAATATATATATTTGTGTCAAAATGTCTGGAGAATATTGAAAAAATTTTTTTCATTTCCTTAAAATGACATAATTTTAAAATTTTTAAAGAAATTACCGGTTTCGCGTGTAGCTTTTCAAATTTCTTGTGACGTTATGTTTATATTGCATGGAGTTATCGATAACTCCATGCAATATAAACATAACGTCACAAGAAATTGTATTGTGAGGCATTGCTAAATCTGATGTATATTTAACACTGTGTGATCAGAAGCCGGTTAGCTGGCAGAATCGTTAGAACGCCGGATAAAATGCTTAGTTGAATTTTGCTCGTCTTGACTTCGCCTTTCATTGTTTGGGTTCGATAATATGCGTACTGGGATCAGTAATATTCACAAGGTAATATTCGAATTTTTACTAGCAGGACATCCAAGGTCTCTAGTATTTGTTATGATATTTGGTACTCATGCGGTAATGTAAAGAATGTGATTCAAAGAGTTAAAACCTCATGCCACAATGCTTGCGTAGAACTTGTGATACAGGAAATATATATTGATGTAATAAGCAGTACTTTGGTGTAAAATATAAATGACATTAGTGGGTCATGAAAAGGAGTAGCATCTCCAAAGTATTAAATTTTACTGATGTGGCAATTTTTAGAAATAGTTTATCTTTAATAAATCTCTAGATGAGGAACCGAGCTGTGATATATGTCTTTATTATATGCCATGTAAAATTCGATCTTCGTAAGTTATTTCATCTACTATATGATTCCAATATTTTCATAACAACGTAATCGTTTTGGCTAAAGTGAAAGAATTGAATTCATCAATAAAGGCTGCTACAATTCAGTATGCGATATGCAAAAGACAAATTATACTCTTTAATTCTAGTAAAAATCGTGATTTATAGCTGACAGTGAGTAATGTGTTTAAATAACAAAATCCTTATTTCTAGTGCAATTCGAATATATTAGTGGCGTGTTTGTAAAGAAATTCATTCATCTCTAGTATACCTCATTTTATAAAATCATTTTTACATTGAATTAGGTGTGTGTATGTGTGTGTGCGTGATTATTTCAATGTACAATAGTTGGAAAATATGTGTAATGCATTAGAAAATATTCCCAACTGCAAAAAAGGCAGTAGATATTCTTGCGTTTCTTATGAATTATTCGAATATTCAAAGTCACATTAATCGCAAATATTCGTATACTACGACAAAATGATTTTTAAAAAATACAAAGTGAATTAAAAATTGAGTGAACAATTTACACAATATCTTTAACACTGTAAACAATTGGTTATTACGATAACCTCTATATTTAACGGATGTCAAGAAATAAAATTATCAACCATAAATTCTTATAATCACCAAATATGTGAGATTTTTAGTACATTCTCCATACAACCAAATTTTCTGAATTTTGCAGAAATACACAATTTCAAATGCAATAGAATGGTAAATTGGTTTGTTAAATGGTTTGCATATTTGTTTGCATTTTTTATTGTTTCATTTAAATCCTGTTTTATTATTTGCTTCGCTTTATGTGAATTATCTGATTTGAATATTAGCGAAACAGAATTGTCCAGCCTGTAGTTGGGCAATATTCTGTAATCTAAGAAAACAATGTTAAAATTTATTAATAAGTGCGTAGTAGAGTTGAAGATTCATATGTTTATTAAACACATTTGGTGATGAAGAAATACTCAACTATTCTCACCAAAAGAAGTGCATTAGACAATATGTGATTACCTCTATATTTTAAATGTTACTCTTTCAGTTCATCTTTTGTAGAGTAATTGTAATGAAATATATTCCAAATTTACCTCTTGTTTGTCATTTCTAAGCAAAGGTTGATAAAGCAATAACGATATAGAGTACAAGGAACAAAACAGTTGCCGACAAAAATAATTTGTCTAGCTTTATATATGTTTTTCGACGTTTCTTAGAAGGCATTTTATCTTTCGACTCAATATTTGGTTCATCTGTGTTTCCTATTATCCCGATTTTATTTTTCGATCCGTTTGATTCATTAACGTTTTCTGAACTGGTGTTGGCACCGGTCTGGTGGACGTACATTTTACACACAATTACAGTGCCGACAGTAGAATATCCGGTGACAAATTCCAGAATTAATAGATATATTAAATATATAGAAGGTTCACGGGACCTATTATTAATTTTTTTCAGTTTTAGAAAGAAAAACAATATTTACGAGAAAAACAGTAATTGCAACAGACATTTTCTCTCCAGATTCACCCTAAAGTAAATAGATACGACTAATAATGTTAACATAATTGAAGAATATTGTTGGTTACGGCCGCACTAGAAATTTTTCCTTTTGATGTGAACCCTAACAACGGCTGTTATGATGCCGTTTTTTTTCAATATCTTCCGTGTTATTCCGGTGTTCAAAACACGTATATATCGCATTCGTGCTTATCAGAAGGATATTTATTAAAGTTAACCTTGCGGAAAGTATTGAATATAGCGTCAATTTATAGAGAAACATTTCTCTCAGTTATTAGCGTGACTCCTGTATCTTCGGCAAATTTTAATTTTAATGTAGTGCTCTTACGTATTTTTACGTTAGGGTACTACAGATGTTGTAAATCAGTTTTAATATAGCTTACGTTTACTCTTTCTTCTATCCATTGAAGGTTAATATCATACCACGATAATCCCAGTATGAAGGGAGATAGAATGCAATATTGTAAAATTAGGAATTGTATTGGTAGTAGATAATTCCAGCAATCATTTGAAGGTTACATTGGTGGTGATGTTGCAACACCCCTGTTAGATTTAGAATGATTTTATTCTACTCATCTACAATTTCCGATAAGGTGATATTCGAACTTTTACAAGCAGGACATCCAAGGTCTCATGTATTTGTTATGAGATTTTGTATACATGCAGTAATGTAAAATATGTGATTCAAAGAGTTAAAACTTCCTGCCGCATTGCGCGTGTAGATCTTGTGATACGTGAAATAGATAATGATGGTATACTCAGTAATTTGGTGTAAAATATGAATAACTTTAGATGATCATGAAAAGACGTAGCATTCGTGAAGTTTAAAATTTTACTGATGCGACTAAAAATGTGTATATCCTCAAAGAGTCTCTAGATGAGGAATCAAACTGTCAGAGAGGTGCTAGTCAATTTCTATGCCATGTAATTTATTTCATGTGAAAATATAATCCATGCACATTATAATTCTAGTCCTTCATAAACAACGTAATCAGTGTGACGGAAGAGAAAGAACTGAATTCATCAATAAGGGCTGTTAAAAATCAGTATGCGAAATACATGAGGCAAATTATACGCTTTAATTCAACTTAAAATAGTGATTTGTAACTGGCAGTGAGCAATGTCTTTAAAGAACGAAATTATTATTTCTAGTGCAATTCAATTATATTAGTGGGCACGTTCGTAAAGGTATTGTTTCGTGTCCAATGTACCTCAATTTATTAAAAAAATTATTTCTTCGATTTATGTAAATTGTGTGTTTTGTAATTTAGCGAAACAAAATTTTCAAGTCTATAGTTGGACAATATTGTGAGATCTAAGAAGAAAATTTTAACATCTATTAAGAAGTGCGCAAGACAATGGAAACTGCAATTTCACGTGTTTATTAAATATATGAGGTGATGACGAAATACTCAAATATTCGTACCAATAGTACTTAATTAGACGATATGTGATTACTGCTATATTCTAAATGTGAGTTGGTCCTTCAGTTCATCTCGTGCAGAATAGATGTAATGAGATATATTCCAAATTTACCTCTCATTTATGATTACTAAACAGAGCTTAATAAGGAAATAAAGATATAGAGTACAAGGAACAAAACTGTTGCTGCCAAAAATATCTTGTCTAGCTGTATATATGTTATTCGACGTTTCTTAGAAGGCAGTTTATCTTTCGACTCAATATTTGGTTCATCTGTGTTTCCTATTATCCCGATTTTATTTTTCGTTCCGTTTGATTCATTAACGTTTTCTGAATTGGTGTTGGCACCGGTCTGGTGGACGTACAGTTTACACACAATCACTGAGCCGACAGAAGAAAGTCCGCTTACGAGTGTCAGAATTAATAGATATATTAAATATATAGAAGGTTCACGCGAATTGTTACCCAGTTTTTTCTCAGTTTCAGAAAGATAAACAATATTTGCGAGAAAAACAGTAATTGCAACAGAAACTTTCTCCCCAGATTCAGCTGGCAATAGAAAGACAGATATGATTAATAATGTTAACATAATTGGGGGTATAATGGTGGTTATGGTTGCACTAGAAATGTTTCTTTTGCTGTGAACAATAATACCGGCTGTTATGATGCCGTCTTTTGTGATACCCTTGTCATTAAAACTGTACTGCCATTGGGTGTATGCTGGATTATATGTCACATTGTACACGAAATTATTTAAAGTTTCTTCCGCGTTAACCTGGTGTCGAAAGCAAACAGATATTTCACAATTGTGTTCATCAAAAGGATATTTTTCAACGTTAATATCGCAGTAAGTATTGAAAATACTGTCTATATAGAGAGACGTACTTCCATTACTTGTTAGCGTGACTCCTGTATCTCCATCAAATGTGAATTTGCCTGTAGCGCTATTAGAGATTTGTACGTGAGGGAACCACACTTTCTCTAATTGAGTTTTAAATAGCTTACGTTTTCTTTTTCTTCATCCCATTTTAGATTAGCATCATGCCACGATAATCCAAGTATCAGATTACTTGTCATTAATCCTTTTGCAATATCAAATTCAAGAATGTTCTTTATTTCCAGTGATACATCTACGTATATTATATCGCCATCATTTAAAACGGGTCTCTGAGACTTCTCATAGCCTCTAAGTATCTTTTCCTCTAAGTCCTTCTTTTTTGAAGCAACTACTCCGATGAGCATTAAAGTTAAACCAAAGATTAATTTCATTATGTTCAATAAACAGCGAAATTAATACTTCAAAATGTTTCCTGATCTCTTTCACGTTCAATATGTTTATGGTTTTGGCAATGTTTCTGCGTATTAGAAATATACGTGTAACCTGTTTATATGTATTTTTTTGTTTCTGCTTATCTTTGTTCTTATGTGTGCATATATATCGCAAGTATTCTATTTATGACTGTGTAAGTTTTGAGAAAGAAAAAATATATGTAATTGCATTTAAATATGAACCGTCTGAAATACCTTATGTTTATCTTGTGGAAGATAATCAAGTGAAATCTTGATCACAACTACAATGGACTATACCGTGAGTGGCATTAGTGAACAATCTATCTCCAGTTCAAAGTCGCAACGTAGTAATATGTGATGATATCGAAAGTATTTATACTAAGATCTTACGCATTTAAATATGCTGTAACCTCCTATTCTTCTTCTGCCTCTTTCTGTATTTCCTTTTTCCTTATTATCCTTTGGCTATCTATTTATGTGTCTTTATAATCCATAGTTTATTTCCAACCAGACTTAATTAATATATTACAGAACTACAAGAAGTCAATATATTTTATTGATGCGATAAATATATTATTTCATAATCTTTTGTTTTGTTTGTAGTGTTAACAGATATTAATTTTAGATTTCCCATTAGAATATTGTCAGTGGATATGGTGAAATATTGAGATCATATTGTCAACAGGATATTAATGACCCTCTTTGATGTGTATTGATGAAACTTATGATCAATAATCACAACCACGAAGGTGTCGTTAGCGGGTTTGCTTTGGAACATTGGAGCTTTGTACTTGATTCCTATGGGTTAGTTGCCTAAGAATATTATGACTTTTGGTAAGTATTCTACGTGGAATAAAAAGAGGACTGTCCAAATCTCCTTACATATGTAAGTGTATGTGTGTACACACGTTTGCACGTGTGTATACATATATGTAAGTATATGTGTATGTAAGGTGGACGTGTTCAGGTGCATTTCTGTAATATATAATAAATTACAAGTACGCATATGTGTATATCTATATATATATATATATATAATTCTGGATCGTTATGTCTTTTTTTCTGTATGAAGAGAGTAGAGTACAATATTGTAAAATTAGGATATGTTATTGGTAGTAATTAATTCCACAAACATTTGAAGGTTATAGAGAGACGTACTTCCATTACTTGTTAGCGTGACTCCTGTATCTCCATCAAATGTGAATTTGCCTGTAGCGCTATTACATATTTGTACGTTAGGGTACCACACTTTCTCTAATTGAGTTTTAATATAGCTTACGTTTTCTTTTTCTTCTTCCCAGTTAATATTAGCATCATGCCACGATAATCCAAGTATCAGATTACTTGTCATTAATCCTTTTGCAATTTCAAATTCAAGAATGTTCTTTATTTCCAGTGATACATCTACGTATATTACATCGCCATCATTTAAAACGGGTCTCTGAGACTTCTCATAGCCTCTAAATATCTTGTTCTCTAAGTCCTTCTTTTTTGAAGCAACTACTCCGATGAGCATTAAAGTTAAACCAAAGATTAATTTCATTATGTTCAATACACAGCGAACTTAATACTTCAAAATGTTTCCTGATCTCTTTCACGTTCAATATGTTTATGGTTTTGGCAATGTTTCTGCGTATTAGAAATATACGTGTAACCTGTTTATATGTATTTTTTGTTTCTACTTATCTTTGTTCTTATATGTGCATATATATCGCAAGTATTCTATTTATGACTGTGTAAATTTTGAGAAAGAAAAAATATATGTAATTGCATTTAAATATGAACCGTCTGAAATACCTTATGTTTATCTTGTGGAAGATAATCAAGTGAAATCTTGATCACAACTACAATGGACTATACCGTGAGTGGCATTAGTGAACAATCTATCTCCAGTTCAAAGTCGCAACGTAGTAATATGTGATCATATCGAAGGTATTTATACTAAGATCTTACGCATTTAACCTCCTATTCTTCTTCTGTCTCTTTCTGTATTTCCTTTTTGCTTATTATCCTTTGGCTATCTATTTATGTGTCTATATAATTCATAGTTTATTTCCAACCAGACCTACTTAATATATTACAGAACTAAAATAAGTCAATATTTTTTATTGATACAATAAATATTATTTCATAATGTTTAGTTTTGTTTGTAAAGAACATATTGCGAGTAACAGATATTGATTTTAGATTTGCCATAAAAATATTGTCAGTGGATATGGTGAAATACTGAGATCATATTGTCAACATGAAATTAATGACCCTCTTTGATGTGTATTGATGAAACTTATGATCAATAATCACAACCACGAAGGTGTCGTTAGCGGGTTTGCTTTGGAACATTGGAGCTTTGTACTTGATTCCTATGGGTTAGTTGCCTAAGAATATTATGACTTTTGGTAAGTATTCTACGTGGAATAAAAAGAGGACTGTCCAAATCCCCTTACATATGTAAGTGTATGTGTGTACACACGTTTGCACGTTTGTATACATATATGTAAGTATATGTGTATGTAAGGTGGACGTGTTCAGGTGCATTTCTGTAATATATAATAATTTACAAGTATGCATATGGTATATATATATATATATATATATATATATATATATATATATATAATATATATATATAGAGAGAGAGAGAGAGAGAGAGAGAGGAATTCCTAAAAGTGTCAATTTTTATATTCTGATAAAATATAAAAGCATTTAGAATTTGATAAAAGATTGTTTATCATTTATTTTTGATTTATCGCCTTTGTTATTTAATAAATGTTGTTAAAGTTTTAGACAACAGCAAAGGGGGTCTCGTCATTCGCTCCCTCTCCCTTCTTGGGTATACGGGATATTATTTTTATATGCCACTTCGAAATTAACGATAAATAAATGAAAGGTTAAAGGGTGAAAAGTCTTTACGAGATTATCGTAACACGTTTCTTTTTACCGGTTGCGGCTCATAGCTGTGGCCATTGCGGGGCACTGAAATTCCGTAACACTATTATTATTGAGAGCTTCTGCTGATATTTGACATTTGGTCAATAAAAGATTTTGATGATGCTTCTCTCATTTGCGCTTCTTGCTGCAAGGTAGGTCCATCATGGACTCTCAACAGGAAAGCATCCAGTATTGTTTTAAAAACACCTACATCCTCTTTGTGTAGGTCCTTTGGGAGAACATTAAAAAGCTGTGGGCCCTTGAAACCCAGGCTGTCCCAGTAAATAGTCTTGAAGGTGACGGTATTGTTGGGATATTTGGCATTATAGTAGTGGTGACCCATTATGGCATTTGTGTAACTTTCAATTCCAGTATATTACTGCATATCTCTCCGGCCTTTGGTCTTAGCTTTTTCAGACTTTCCCAGTAGTTGAGCCGTTGCAACGAGAGATCTTCTTGGTGAAGCTTCACTGGATTGGTTCAAAGTGTACTGTTGATTTTACTCTGCGGGATGACCATAGCTGGGAGTAGTAGACCAAACGGCTGAGGACGAATGTTCTCCATGAGACCATCATGGTTTCCTTCTCCCTGGTTTGAAGGTTGTCAAGATGCTTCCAGCCAGCCGCTTGAACTTTGTTGCCATCTTGGTAATGTGAACTTGGAGAGATATATCATCACTCATATCGATACCCAGGTCAAGCACTGATTCAGGTTCTGAGATTGCAATCCAACCTGGGCCATTGTAGTATGTAAATTTTTCGTTACGTTTTTTGAAGAAAATTTCCCAGAAATTTGCCAGACCAACAACTTGCATATACAACTAACATTGAACAAGTGACACATAATAGAGGAACGTTGTGTGTTTTAGATGCTACAGGAGGAACAGGAAAAAACTTTTCTTACAAATTTACTGCTAGCCAAAGTCCGGCAGCAAAAGGAAATAGCCTTGGCTGTAGCGAGCTCTGGAATTGCTGCAACTTTGCTCCCAGGAGGTCGAACGGCTGACGTAGTATTCAAGCTACTATTCAATCTAACTTCAAATGAGGTACTTGTCTGCAATATTAGTAAAAGTTCTTTAGCTCAAGTTTTTTATGAAATGTTCTTTGATCGTATGGAACGAATGTACCATGTCCCTTAAAAAGTTATTAACAAGTCGTTAACAGAATGCTACAAGAGCAGCCTAATTCCAATTGTTTGATGCAAGGTGTGACAGTAGTACTTTCGATGATTTCAGACAACTGTTGCCAGTGGTTCCCAGGGGAACAAAGGTGGATGAACTGAAAGCATGTTTGAAAGTTTCTATTTTATGTAAACATATCACCGTGTTAAATTTGTCTACAAATATGAGGGCCCATTTGCTTGGGTATCATCTCTCGGAAAACTTTGCCCGTAATATTTTGCAACTTAGAGAAGGAAGGCTACATACTTATGATGAAGTTGACTTGAATCTGTCAAAAATCTGCACTTTGGTCAGCTCAGTTAAGGAATGTATTGAACAAGTTTTTCCAAGTAAAATCCAAATTGCACAAATGCTACACTGTTATGCGAAAAAGCAGTCATGGCACCTAGGAAAGTTACTGTGAATAATTTAAATGAAAGACCCAAGAAACGTTTACCAGGAAACAAACATACTTACACATCTGTAGACTATCTTGTGGATGGAATAGTCAAATTCCGGTTAAGTTCTTAAACTCACTGCAGTTACCAGGAGTTCCCCCCCTCATTGCCTTCTATTGAAAATAGGAGCACGAATCATGCTTCTGCGCAAAGCAGTGCAATGGCACATGACGCGTTATCACGAAATTTATGAGGAATGTCAAAGAGGCCACAATAATATATGGCTGTGGAAAAGGTAAATGTGTTTTTATTCCTCGCTTACATTTGATACCTTCCAATATACCCTTCGAGTTCAAATGACTGCAGTTTCCAATAAGTCTGTCTTTGCGATGTCCATTAAGAGTTCCTAGGGTCAGGCATTGAAGGTTGCTGGTTTGCAATGAGAAGAGGACTGTTTTCACACGGTCAGTATTATGTTGGGACATCCAGAGTGGGGAGCAAGAACACCCTTTTCATTTTTGCTCCTACTGGTAAAATCAAAAACATTGTCAACAAGGAAGATTTTACCATAAGATGAATAACCTCAAATTTGTAGAATGATAACTAACCTTGAATTGATATTTTCAACGTTACACTATATGTGTCTAAGAAAATCTATTTTATTTAATGATCTTGTAATAATCAGAAACCAATATCTGTGCGATGTTTACTTCCTTTATAGGCGGAAATATTATAGATCATAGACCAAAAGCTTATATTTATCCATGATAATACTGGCCTGAAAAAACAGCTCTAGCCTTTACATGAAAGTTAATCATTTCTTAAATATGTTCAATACAAACACAGTGAATAAATTTCGATCTTCAAAGTACAATTTTGGCAGCTTCTTTCAATCCAGTCAATGACTGGTGTTTCTGCTACTATATATACCTACAAATATATGTATCACTCTTTCTCTCTTCATATATATATATATATATATATATACATATATTAGCTACTGGTGAAGGATGGTTTCTAGGCATAACGTCAGACCCTAAGGCAAAGGAACCAGCCTTCTCCTGTAATTAATATACACTGCTGTACTTCTACACCGGATTTATGTTTTTCTAAAAATTGAGATATATCTAGCTATCTATCTATATTATTATTATTATTATTATTATTATTATTATTATTATTATTATTATTATTATTATTATCATTATGAATGTGTGAGAGAGCAGCGCATGCCATCAAAGTCACACTGGGTAAAATATACGAAGCCCAGTATACACATCATGACTACCCCTCTGATAAGGGTACATTAGGCACATGCATCACAAAGATATGTGCAGGACATGGTGATCTCATATCAAGATAAACAGCACATGACTTTGCAAGTGGGGCCCAGTTAGAATTTTCTTCTGGTCTAATAACCATCCCACTCAAATGGTTCCTGAATAAGGGTTGTCAACCATGTTTCCTGAGGTGAATTATTCAAACCAGAAAGAACCCCGCTCAACACTTGGCTATGATGCTTCCCCCACTACATCTACTTGTGATCAGAGATGCACATATCGTCAGCCACTAAGGGACATGCTCAACTGGTTAAGGTCAAACAACTGAGAAATATGTGGTATTGAGCAGAATATTTGCTGTAGCCCATCTTTTATACCAAGACAAAACAATGTACATGATAACACTTCCAGTCAGTTTAAGATTATTATTATTATTATTATTATTATTATTATTATTATTATTATTATTATTAATTAGTAACGACAGAAACCAATAATGGGAAAATAATACAAATATAGATAATATTATCGTAATGACTTTCGTTTACGGAATGCAATCGAAATTTTTAGATCAATGTTTAGATGTGAATCTGTAATCTTTCAGGTAAATCACAATCAATCAACAATGAATTAGATATCTATATTCTGCTATCGTTTGTTTATGTTGAGTTATAACTGGTCACTTAATTTGATAAACACGGGAAACAATGTTTCTTTCAGTCGTTATGCAGCACAACATATATGAATCTTTCGGAACGAACTTTTGATGAATAAAGATATAACAGTTTTTAATGAGATTTACTGAGAACAAACGCAAAAAAATTCAAATACAATATATTTTATGTCACATCAATCAAAGTTTACATCAATTTAGAAAAACAATAGGTAAATAGTTAATACAAAGGAAATGCAAAATTAATTGTTACAAATTCTATATCAATTTCAAAATTATTATTTTACAATAATGTTTATATTTAGTTTAAATTTCAAGCTTGTGTACAATATGTGTGAATAAACATAATTGAAGAAAAATGTATAAATTTTTGCTCACATAATTACTTTACAATTTCATAGATACTGACAAAATCGCCTGTATGGAGCTTTACCACTGAGTGTTACTGGTCACGTAAATACTGAAACAAGACCAGCAAGTTCGTGTTGGAGGGTAAGTCGATTACATCCATCCCGGTGTTCACCTCGTACTCATGATAACGATCCCAAATAATGTAATATAGATTCAGATAGTAAAGATGAACGAAATACAACTAAGCATTTTATCTGGCATGTTAAAGATTGTGCCAGCTAACCGGCTTCAAATCACATAGTATTCAATATACCAAAGTTAATAATGCCTCAAAGTACATATACAAAAGATGCACATTTATGCACAGTTGGAAATAATCCTATATCTTCAAATTAGATCTCGCATTTTGCAAATAAATGCTTTCATTACGGCGTGGACTCAAGAATTTCTCCTGAATCATGGTATTGTTATTGTTTTCGCTGTCACTTTCATTGTTTTGTTATTAATTTTACTGTTTTGCATTCGAAGTACTATCATTAAGAATGTTTAAAAGAAAGGAAACGTACTCAAGTTGTTAGCAATCGTTCTTTTTTAATAGTATATAATAATTGTGTACTTAATTCTGGATCGTTATGCCTTTTTTTCTTTATGAAGAGAGATAAAGTACAATATTGTAAAATTAGGAATTGTATTGGTAGTAGATAATTCCAACAATCATTTGAAGGTTACATTGGTGGTGATGTTGCAACACCCCTGATAGATTTAGAATGATTCTGTTCTACTCATCTACAATTTCCCATAAGTTGATATTCGAACTTTTACAAGCAGGACATCCAAGGTCTCATGTATTTGTTATGAGATTTTGTATACATTCAGTAATGTAAAAAATGTGATTCAAAGAGTTAAAACTTCATGCTATATTGCGCGTGTAGATCTTGTGATACATAAAATAGATATTGATGGTGTACTCAGTAATTTCGTGTAAAATATGAATAAATTTTGGGGATCATTAAAAGGAATAGCATTCCTGAAGATTTAAATTTTACTGATGTGGATAGTATAAGAATTTGCCTATTTCTTCAAACAATATTTAGATGAGAAATCGAACTGTCATAGAGGTGTTAGTCAATTTATGTGCCATGTAAAATCTAAACTTGGTAATTCAATTAGAAAATATATCTCATCCACAATATAATTCCAGTATTTAATTTACAACGTACTCGTTTTCACAGAAGAGGAAGATATTAATTCATCAATACAGGCTGTTAAAAATCGGTATGCGAAATTCATGAGATAAATTATACGCTTTAATCCAATAAAAATCGTGATTTTTAACTGACAGTGAGCAATTAATTTCTAATGCAATTCGCATATATTAGCGGGCAGATTCGTAAAGAAATTACTTCATGTCAATGTGAAAATCATTTTCACATTGAATTTGGTGTATGTGTGTTTATTGCGAAGTACGTGCCAAGTACCTGGGCTGCAAATATACCTAAGGAATTCCGAAATGTTCCCAACTGCTAAAGGACAGTAGAGAGCCACGTGTTTCTCGTGGATTACTTAAAGATTTTAATGAAACATTAATCGCAAATATTCTCATACTACGAAAAAAGAATTTCTTGCAAATGCAAAGGGAATATAAGAAATTAAGTGAACACATTACAAAATATCTTTAACACTGAGAACTGATAATTATTGAAATAGACTCTACATTTAACGGGTGTCAACAAACAAAATGACCAACAATAAAAACTTATATCACCAAATTTGTGAGATTTTTAGTGCATTCTCCACACGATCAAATTTTCTGAAGTTTTAAGCTCAAATGCAATAAAATGGTAAACTGGTGTGTTCAATGGTTAGCATATTTGCAAGGTTTATTTTTTGTTTCAGTTAACACCTGTTCAATAATTTCTTTCGATTTTTGAGAATTGTGTGTTTTGTAATTTAGCGAAACAGAATTTTCAAGTCTGTAGTTGGACAATATTCTGTGATCCAAGACGAGAATTTTAGAATTTATTAAGAAGTGCGCAAAACAATGGAAACTGTAATTTCACGTGTTTATTAAATATATGAGGTGATGACGAAATACTCAAACATTCGTACCAATAGTACTTAATTAGACGATATGTGATTACTGCTATAATCTAAATGTGAGTTGGTCCTTCAGTTCATCTCGTGCAGAATAGATGTAATGAGATATATTCCAAATTTACCTCTCATTTATGATTACTAAACAGAGCTTTATAAGGAAATAAAGATATAGAGTACAAGGAACAAAACTGTTGCTGCCAAAAATATCTTGTCTAGCTGTATATATGTTATTCGACGTTTCTTAGAAGTCAGTTTATCTTTCGACTCAATATTTGGTTCATCTGTGTTTCCTATTATCCCGATTTTATTTTTCGTTCCGTTTGATTCATTAACGTTTTCTGAATTGGTGTTGGCACCGGTCTGGTGGACGTACAGTTTACACACAATCACTGAGCCGACAGAAGAAAGTCCGCTTACGAGTGTCAGAATTAATAGATATATTAAATATATAGAAGGTTCACGCGAATTGTTACCCAGTTTTTTCTCAGTTTCAGAAAGATAAACAATATTTGCGAGAAAAACAGTAATTGCAACAGAAACTTTCTCTCCAGATTCAGCTGGCAATAGAAAGACAGATATGATTAATAATGTTAACATAATTGGGGGTATAATGGTGGTTATGGTTGCACTAGAAATGTTTCTTTTGCTGTGAACAATAACACCGGCTGTTATGATGCCGTCTTTTGTGATACCCTTGTCATTAAAACTGTACTGCCATTGAGTGGATGCTGGATTATATGTCACATTGTACACGAAATTATTTAAAGTTTCTTCCGTGTTAAGCTGGTGTCGAAAGCAAACAGATATTTCACAATTGTGTTCATCAAAAGGATATTTTTCAACGTTAATATCGCAGTAAGTATTGAAAATTCTGTCTATATAGAGAGACGTATTTCCATTGCTTGTTAGCGTGACTCCTGTATCTCCATCAAATGTGAATTTGCCTGTAGCGCTATTACATATTTGTACGTTAGGGTACCACACTTTCTCTAATTGAGTTTTAATATAGCTTACGTTTTCTTTTTCTTCTTCCCAGTTAAGATTAGCATCATACCACGATAATCCAAGTATCAGATTACTTGTCATTAATCCTTTTGCAATTTCAAATTCAAGAATGTTCTTTATTTCCAGTGATACATCTACGTATATTACATCGTCATCATTTAAAACGGGTCTCTGAGACTTCTCATAGCCTCTAAATATCTTGTTCTCTAAGTCCTTCTTTTTTGAAGCAACTACTCCGATGAGCATTAAAGTTAAACCAAAGATTAATTTCATTATGTTCAATAAACAGCGAAATTATTACTTCAAAATGTTTCCTGATCTCTTTCACGTTCAATATGTTTATGGTTTTGGCAATGTTTCTGCGTATTAGAAATATACGTGTAACCTGTTTATATGTATTTTTTGTTTCTGCTTATCTTTGTTCTTATGTGTGCATATATATCGCAAGTATTCTATTTATGACTGTGTAAATTTTGAGAAAGAAAAAATATATGTAATTGCATTTAAATATGAACCGTCTGAAATACCTTATGTTTATCTTGTGGAAGATAATCAAGTGAAATCTTGATCACAACTACAATGGACTATACCGTGAGTGGCATTAGTGAACAATCTATCTCCAGTTCAAAGTCGCAACGTAGTAATATGTGATGATATCGAAGGTATTTATACTAAGATCTTACTCATTTATATATGCTGTGATCTTCTATTCTCCTTCAGTCTCTTTCTGTTTTTCCTTTTTGCTTATTATCCTTTGGGTATCTATTTATGTGTCTATATAATTCATAGTTTATTTCCAACCAGAACTACTTGATATATTACAGAACTACAATAAGTCAATATTTTTTGATACAATAAACATATTATTTCATAATGTTTAGTTTTGTTTGTAAAGAATATATTGCGGGTAACAGATATTAATTTTAGATTTCCCATTAGAATATTGTCAGTGGATATGGTGAAATACTGAGATCATATTGTCAACAGGAAATTAATGACCCTCTTTGATGTGTATTGATGAAACTTATGATCAATAATCACAACCACGAAGGTGTCGTTAGCGGGTTTGCTTTGGAACATTGGAGCTTTGTACTTGATTCCTATGGGTTAGTTGCCTAAGAATATTATGACTTTTGGTAAGTATTCTACGTGGAATTAAAAGAATGCGCTTGTATATGTCTGTGTGTACACGCGCTTGCACGTGTGTGTACATATCTATGTAAGTGTATGTGTATGCAGGTGGACGTGTCCAGGTTCATTTCTGTAATATATAATAATATACAAGCATGTATATATGCATGTATATATATATATATATATATATATATACATATTTATATAATATTATATTAAATTAGAGACAAAACCACTATTAGGCAAATCGAATTTGTATTGGCTTAAGTCTTTCATTGTTTGATTTGCCTAATAGTGGTTTTGTCTCTAATTTAATATAATATAATATTTTACTATAAAATTGGATTCAATCCTAAATCTGATTTTTCCCTGTAAGTTTGGTTTATTCCCTAATATTTATTATATATTTATATATATATATATATATATAATATTAGGGAGTAGATCCAAACTTAAGGAAAAATTAGATTTAGGATTAAATCCAATTTCACAGTATTTTATATTTTATATATTTTCTATATTGTATTAATTAGATTTATATTTATGTTTTGGTTTATGTTTTTCATCTTTGATTTGCCTAATAGTGGTTTTATCTCTAATTTAATTTATATATATATATATAATATATATATATATAGAGAGAGAGAGCGAGAGAGAGAGAAAGAGAAAGAGAGAGAGAGGAATGCCTTAAAAGTGTCAATTTTTATATACTGTTAAAATATAAAAGCTCTCATGAGTTGATGAAAGACTGTTTATTATTGATTTTTTAATTATCTGCTTTGTTATTTAATGAATATTCTTAGACAACAGGAAAGGGAATTTCGTCATTCGCTCCCTCTCCCTTCTTGGGTATACGGGATATTATTTTTATACGCCACTTCGGAATTTACAATAAATAAATGAAAGTTTTGAGGGTGACAAATTTTTATCGGATTAATGTAACACTTTTCTTTTTATTGGTTGCGGTTCATAGCTGTCGCCATGCTGGGACACTGAAATTTTGCTACAATGTTATTATTGAGAGCATCAGCTGATTTGTGAAGTTGGTGAATAAATGATTTTTGACTTTGCTGCTCTCATTTGCACTTCCTGCTGTGAGGTAGGTCCATAACACACACGCACACACACACACAACACACACACACACACACACACACACACACACACATATACATATATATATATATATATATATATGGTTACATGAAATCACCAACTCTGTAAACAACATAAAATCCGTAGACTAAGAGAGTTAAATACGCAAACAACGAGAGAAAAAATTGGAAAACACGACACATAAACACAGAGAAACGTCACTTCGTCAGTTGTCGGCTGTCTCTCTACTCCTCCTTTTGAGCTTTCAACAACAACAGAAGTCTCCCAAATATAGTTGCTCACGTAAATTCTAAATGAAATTCAGGATTTATGTAGGGTTAAAGTTAGGAACAGAAACAGAAAAGGGGAGACATACAAGGAAACCGAACGAAAACAGACATGATGGTTTGTTAGACGAGAATGAGAAGAAAATAGTGAACGCCGGGTGAACTATTTTCTTTGAAAATAGAAATGTGAAAAGATAGAAGAGAGAGCAAAATGTCCAGTCCTTTGAACGTCACAAAGCGAAACAATATCTAGACAAAAATCAATCGATAATTTTACAACTTTTGCTGAGATTTTTCAAGAGTAACCACTGTAGTTTTGCTCAGAGAGCAACACTAAATATGTTGCTAGCTTTCCACCGCAGATGAATATTAATTACCTTAGGCACTATTATGCCCTGAGCTCTGGTATTGATATAGTAACGATAAACGACTTCCTCTTTCACACATCTGATCAGCTGCCATATTGGGTAAACATAGTGCGGTTTTTAGTACTACGTAAAATGTGTTACATTTAATGCAACTAACTCTTTTAACCCATTAGTTGTATTAGCGACGAATCATTTGCCATCACCCAATGAGATGCTCTCACTCACCATTTCAATGTATAAAAATTAAACACCATTGCCAGCACATTGCAAGTCATATGCGTTCTCTGCGTTTCCAAAACGATGTAGATGTTTGTATCTAGGTGACTCCATAAGAAGCATTCCCAGTGTGACAAGCTACTATGTTTCATTGTCCTAAACTATCCCTATTCCTTTTTACTTCTAATTGCTTTAACAATGCACAAAACTAATTCACACCATATTACAACATTTTATCTCTCCTGTTTTATTTCCAAATGCATTCAGGTGCCAAATGTAGTAAATATTTTCTATTTATGTCCAGAAGCTGATCTATCCAAATGGATTTATTGCAGCCATCATTGAGATGTACTCGTTCAAATTACCCAATATCTTCTACTTCATATTTCTGCGACTGTATAAACTAAAGTAACTTACTAAACATGCGAGAATACCTCACACTAAGCACAAAGGCTATACAAATGTTTTAAGTATTGCATACATGCTACTCTGACACGTATATAACACGTGACTGAAGCAATTTAAGTTCTAGAGGGTACCCGCTGAGGTTGGTAGTATCATGGCAGTTACTACGCTGATACGTTGTATATAATATGAAAGAACATGCAACGTAAGCTTTACGAGTTCGAAACTGTCCATAACATTGCGGAAGCAACTAAAAACATTTGTTATGCGAAAAATCAGATTGCATTTGATCAGGGTATATTTACCAGGTCGTTCAAACAATTTCACTCGGGTTGCACAAACCTCGACGATCAGGTAAGAGTAAAACTGAAGTTTTTTAGGCTGTGCTCCAAGCCATAGAAGCAAATTCATCAGAAAACACTCGGAGAATGTCACGTGAGGTCCACACGTCAGAGATCAGTGGGGTGGTTCGTCACATACATGACCTCAGCAAAAGCATTCGGAGCTACCGTATTCTACTTTAGAAACTAATTCTAACTGAAGCACACAGGCCAGTGGATGGTTGCAAAGAACTCCGGGAAAACCCAAGTTATCTACGTTTCCTCATACGAGGAATAACGTGCGAGGAAAAGTAAACATTTTCCTTCAATCCTAGAGTTCATAAGCAGCGGTTAAGCAAGGGCCAGCTTCCGGAATCTGTTGCCAAATATGGCCGTTTCAAACAAAAGGTGATGATCTGCATCTTGTAGAATTATGAGAAGATAATTCACTACGATTTCAGTCAGAACAGTCGAATTATCGACTCCAACCTTTACTCAGAACAACTGGAGATGACGTATGGCTTGTGCAATAAGGACGCCTGCCTTGAGTAAACGGAAAGCAACTTCTTTTGCAGCATGAGGACACAATACTATATTCACGCAAACGACACGGAATAAAGTGCAGAACTTGAGGGACTAGATCCTCGGCTCATTATTTGTTCCGATTCTTGGATCACTCCCTGTTCTCGCAACCCGTCATCAACCAAGAAGAGAGAGAAACTTCAGTAAAATGGTTATTTGCCCCGAAGGAGAAGAACTGTTATTGGTGTGGCAGAAAGGTGGCTTCAGATAATGCAAAACGTTTTCATCTACTTTAAATGCTAGACTTGAAGAATAGATACCTTGGCGAAAAAAGTAATTAATTTACCTAAAATATTGCAAAATGTTCGACTCAGTCTTGTCGAACAATAAGAACTTTTAGCAACACAACAACAAATCTGTCCACAATAATGCAAGCCCACGCTAAAAATTCGTCTTATTACCTACGAATTCGTTTCTTAATCGAATTCGTAATCTTTATAATCGACGGTTAAGTTTCATTTTATCAAACGTATCTTCACATATCGACAGTCTCCCGTTATTGAGGAGAAGCTAAGACAATCAATTGAGATTTATCAATCCGCAGGAGGTTTTGTAGAAGTGTTATAAAATTCATTTGAATAAGTAAAAATATAACGCTTAGGGATTTCCTCTTTCGCTTACATAGAACAAAACACCAACATCCCTTCTATCTCCATACTTCACTGTCAGCGATAACTTAAGTCATTTAATCTCAACAAACTGTCTAATGGACTAATTGTTGCCGACACGAATAATCAATAGTTTACTGACATTCGGGATTTTGTCATTATGTTTTTAATGCACTAGATCGCCAATAAATCAACTACTCTATTCAGATCATCAAAAACTATACAACTACCCCTCTGTCTCTATCAATTTCTCTTAATGTTATTGAAGTTCTATTTGTTGGTGCAGAAAATGAATACATTCATTGGGTTTTAGTGATGTTTCATTTATTTTGAAAGAAATATATAGCTATGTGATTGAAACGGAGGACTCTGGAAACAAGACCTCAATGTACTTCGATTACTTGAGTTAACTTCGTCAAGGTATTCAGTGGAAATGGTATATTAGTTTGCATTCATCAGTATGTTACTATGCATTCACCAATATATATTCATATGCATTCATTTCTTGCTTTAAAATGTTTCTGATATTATACGTGGCAAAAATATATATTGAACATGTCACGGCACGCTCCTTAAGCATAACACACATGCACGCACATATGCACACGTACGCATACATACATCCAAATACATAGACCTACGGATAGACGCATAGACAGGCAGACAGAGAAGTAGGCAGACGGATAGACAAGCACAGACATATACACACATACAAATCGACAGACGCACAGACAGACAGACAGTCATAAAGACAAACAGATAGGCAGACAGACAGACAGATAGATAGGTAGATAGATAGATAGATAGATAGATAGATAGATAGATAGATAGATAGATAGATAGATAGATAGAAGATAGACAGGTAGATAGGTAGGTAGATAGATAGATAGACAGGTAGATAGATAGATATAGATAGATAGATAGATAGATAGATAGATAGATAGATAGATAGACAGGTAAATAGATAGGTAGGTAGATAGATAGATACATAGATTGATAGATAGATAGAAGATAGATAGATAGATAGATAGATAGATATGTTTCTTTATTAGCCACACAGGGCTGCACACAGATAGAACAAATTACAAGGTAGAGCTTTTCTTTTGGGGTAAAAAAAAGAGAGTGGTGGTTTTCGATCAAAAGGGATCGTAAAAGGAAAGAAAAAAGGACAAAAAAAGGGAGGGGTTAAAAAAAGGGGGGGAGAGAAAAAAATGAATAATAGGGATCGTTATCACAGAAATGTCAATATGAAGTGTAAAGGGGAGGACAGGTGAGGTTTACCCGTGGAAAGAAAAGCCTACGGAAAAGACCACGGTAACCTCGGTCAATGAAGTCACATGTTATATTTCTTTTTCTTTTTTTTTTTTGCAAATAAGCAACTCTCTGTATTAATTTTTATGGTTCATAGGATCATAGTCAAGGTGGCTTCGTCATTCATACGTGCCATCCTTGCTACATTCACCCATCTTTTTTTAAAACATTCACTAGACAAAACTTGCCTCTCTACTCTCACTTTCCTCTTCAAGTGATACTTGAAGAAGTTGATGAGAGATTGACCAGAGAGGAAAGTGTTTGTCTCTAATCCTTTCAGGCGCGTCCACCAGATACATTCTTTCGCCATAGCCACAAGTATGATAAAAATAGCTCTTCCTTCCCGTTTGAAGGAAGGAGGCGTGACGATATTAACGATAGACTCGGCTGATAAACCGACACGTCCCACACGTGACAGCAGTCGTTCGACATAAGCCCACAGGTGGGAAATTGCTGGACACTGCACGATTGCGTGCAGAGCGGTTTCGTCGCTCTGCCCGCATCTCGGGCAGGTCGGCCCCGTGTTTCTCGAGCCATGCCTATAGAGCTTATCCCGAACGGGTAGCGCTTCTCGGTAGCACCGCCAGGCCAGGGATCTCTGGAAGTTGTCCATAGGTCCCGGGCCGAAAGTCGTTTGAAACAGGCGGGTCAGGTATTCCTCGTCGACGCCCAGGTTTGCCCCGAGCTCGTCGTCGTACCTCCCCTCCACTAATCCCCTATAGAATGCTTTGGTTGTGTTGAAGTCACTCAAGGTCGACCCGGGACGGCAGAGTTGCTTGAGAGCAACGCGACACTCGCGGTGTCATTCGCCCTTCCTCGGCCTCTTTTTGATCCACGACTGTAGTTCGGTCATGGAGACGAGTTGCGGGGATGCGTGCCTCACAAACGGCGACCACACCTGTTCACCGTCGTCTACATAGAGCCGGAGATGTCGCAGTCTCAGCGCGTGTCTGCGCATCATCAACCACGGCATGCCCAGCCCTCCTTTTAACGGGTGTTGACAGCAAATGGATCGCCTGACCATCGGGACGCATCCTTTCCACAAGAAGCGTTCTAGTTTGGTGATGGTAGGGTCGGGACAAGGTACGACGGTCAGGCGGTAGTAGATGATGGACGCGATGTACGCGTTCGCCACCTCCGCCCGACCTTTTAGGGACAGTTTCCTCTCGGCCCATTGCTGGGCGAGAGTGACCACCCTACTCGTTATCTCGTTCCAGTTCTTCTCCATTTGGAGGTCCGGACCGAACCAGACCCCGAGCAACTCAACCGGGCCGTCTGTCCAGCGTCCCACGACGGAGGTACTGGTGGACGGCATGGGCTTGCTTCTCCAGGTGCTGAGCCGCAAGCCCACTGACTTTTCCCGGTTGATTTTTGCTCCTGTCACTGCTTCGTAGTCTTTCAGTGTCTCGCCGACCCGCTCGATGTGCTCGTGGCTTGACACTATGACGGTGACGTCGTCCGCGTATGCAGACACGCTCGTCCCGCATCCCAATTCTCGCGGGATGCCCCTTAGAGTCGCCAGCTACCGCAGTAGTGGCTCAAGAGTCAATACGTATAGAAGCGCCGAGAGGGGGCATCCCTGACGGACCGAACGTGCAATGTCGAAAGGTCTCGATAGATGTCCATTTACACGAATTACCGAACGGATGCCTCTGCACAAGGCAGCTATCCAGCCGCGGAAGACGGGACCGAAACCAGCCGCTCTCAGGACTGCCTCCAAGTATCGATGGTCTACCCTATCAAAGGCTTTCGATTAATCCAAGTTGATCAGGGCCCCACCCATGCCAGGTTCGTTAACTACCCTGTCTATGATGTAGCGCATCAGATGGAGGTTGTCATGGATGCTCCGGCCCGGCACGGCGCACGTTTGTGCGTTGTCGACCAGTTTCTCGATGACAAGCGCCAACCTCTTGGCTAACACCTTTGTCAAAATTTTCAGGTCTGCATTGAGCAGCGTGATTGGTCTAAAGTTATCTATAATGTTTCCCTTGTTTGGATCTTTCTTCAGCAGAGTTACAGCTCCTCGACTCACAAAACCGGGTATGCTCCCGTTTTGCTGCCAGTTGCAGTATACCGCTGCCAAGACGTCTCCAAACAAGTCTGGCATACAATTGTAAAACTCGTAGGGTAGACCATCCAATCCCGGTGATTTGTCCCTCGAGCATTCTGCTATCGCTTCCTGCACTTCCGCCGCCGTGATGGCACCTTCGCAGCACCCTGCCTTTCTTGTCGAGAGTCGTGGCAGGCTATGTAGGTAGGCACTGAAGTCCACCCTACGTTCTTGCCTTTCACTCGTCCCGAACAGTCGGGCAAAATGCTGCTGAAAGGCCTCACACATTTTACTTGGCTCGAGCAATTCGCGCCCCTGTTCATCTACCAGTGACCGAATGGTGGCTTTGTTGCCCTGTTGCGCCTCTGCCACCCGGGCCTCTCTCGTGGCTCCAACACCTTCGTTCCTTAGAGCACGCATCCTAGCTCTGACAGCACATCCTTCGTGTTTGGCGTTGAAGTGTTGGTCGAGGGCCAACCTCGCCGCCAAAACGTCGGATGCGATGCCGCTTCTAATTGCCTCTTCTAGCTTCTTAACTAGCTCACCCTCTACTCTATTTCTATCTATGGCTAGTGCTTTGCTGTACCTAATCGCTTCTGCTTTTACTGCTCTCTTGAGGGCAAACCACCATTTGTTGTTGATGATGGCTCCCGTCAAAGCCCTCTTTACTAGTGTGCTAATCCGGTCTCTGAAAACTTGTCTGGACGGGAATGATGCGTTCAGTTTCCAGTACCCAGGACCCTGTCTATGTGCCTTATCTAAGTCTAGCGTACACGTCACCAATTTGTGATCCGTGTAGCTGACTGTGTGGAATTGTGGACATCCTAAGTTATCCTTGTCTACTGTCCTACACAGTATCCTATCTAGATACGATCTCGACGACCCACTGCGGTTGCTCCATGTCCACGTTGGTGCATTTGGGTGGTCGAGTCGGTACCTGTCAGACAGTTGGAATCGTCTGAGCAGGTCTCTGAGGCATTTGCATCCCCTTCTGTTTCTGTCTCTACCCACGTAGTCTACATGCGTGTCCAAGGTAGCATTCCAATCCCCCACTAAGAGTAAAGGACGAGACGTTCCCAAGAATACTTCTAGACGTCGAAAGAAATCCGCCCGACCTGTTAAGGGCGGTGCGTAGACTGATACGAGTCGAAAAGCGCACCCATTGCTGCCGTCAACATCCAGAACGACCAGTCTACCCTCCGGGTCTACGAATATCGTCTTGACTTCGAGATCCAGGCTCTTGTGAAAAAGTACCGCGGTGCCACTACCGCCCATCCTCGGCAGACAGGGAGCGAAATAAATGTTAAACTGTCCGCCAAACATGGACTTTAGGGCCCGTGGCTCGTGGAGTCTGGTCTCACTTATGGCTATGATTCCCAAATCATGTGACTTGATGTCATTTAGGAGGTATCCTTGTTTCCAAGGAGACCCCAAGCCACGCGCATTCACACAACCAATCTTGACCATGATTCTATTGGGGTGTGTGCTTTAAAACACAAAAATGAAAGTACAGAGAGTTACTTACTTGTGTCGAAAGTTTTGGCTTCCTCGTTCTTTGATGTGTCTTCGAGGAGGGTTTTATACAGTTTTTGGGACAGATATTTCTGGAAACCCCCTACAGCATTTGGGAAGGGGGCTTTGAGTTTGTGGTGTTGTGTTTGTGTGATGTGTAGTATTTTGATGTGTTTGGGTGGTGTAGTGCGTGGATGATTGCTATTTTTAAAGTCATCTTCACAAATGTTTGTGTATCCTGTGATGTACTCCATTAGTTTGGAGTCTTTGGTGCCTATCGCTGATAGCATTGTTTTTGTGGTGTTGGTGCTTGTTTTGTTGTGTATTGAGTTTTCAGGGTTCAGGTATCTCCCTACTTTGGTTGCGATTTCTTGTTTGGTTTTTCTTGATCTTTTTCTGTTACCCCCTGTGGCTATTTGCCATTCTGTCGAACTTTCGTCGTTGGACGACGTGTCCGAATCAGAAGAGGGTAAAGGCAAAGCGTTTGGATCTATATGTGTGTTTGTAGAAGGTGTTGTTGTTTTGTGTGGTGTTTGTGTTGTTGGGGTGTTAGGGGCAGAATTTGTCTTTTCGTCATTGATATTTGTTTTTTTGGTTGTTGTTCTTGGTGCTGGTGTTGGTTTGTCTTTTGATGTTGGTGGTGATATTGCTTCTTTTGTTGGTTGCGATGTCGGAGGTAATTCTTTTCTTGGTGATGTGGTTGGTGAGGGGGAAACAGTTTTTGCATCGTCCGCTGTTTTTCCTGTCTTTTGGGTTGAAGGAGGTGTGGGTAGCAGGGGTTTCCTTCCAGGTTTGGGGAATGGTTGCTGTTGCCTATTTCTGACAGCAGTTGGGCACTCGTATCTAAGGTGTGCCTCACTGTTGCATAAATAGCATCTTGGTCTCCTGCTCTCCACCACTACATACAATTTTTGGTCGTTTGCCAGTTGAACAAAGGCTGGTAAATTGTTTATTACTTCTTGGGAGATTTGAAGAAATATTTCGAGTTTTTTACCCGTCCAGCTTTCCTCTGGAATGTCAGCTGTTTCTAAAATATCTGCTTCTTCTATATCGGAGCAGATGGCCGATACCAGCCACTGGGTATTCACCATGGGCGGCACATTATTTATTGTGACTTTCGTAATTCTGCGCCCCAGGTAGCTTGGTACCATTGTTATCTGGTCTGTGCGCAGAGTAAGGGTTGAAAACCTTTTTGCTAGTTCTTCCGTATGGAAGTGAACTTGCACGGTAGCAAATTTACTTCCCCAATTCACATAATTTCGGGATTTCCACACGGAAGAGAGGCACTTTTCAATTTTTTCTTTAGGTAGGCTTTCCGGTCTTTTTGTTTTGGTGTTGAGTATTCTGTAAATGATGATCTTCTTTTGTGTTTCTTCTATGATGTTCCGTGGAATATGTAAATGTATTGTGTCGCCTTCTCTTGTGAGCAAGGACTTTGTGTCTTGTATTTGTTGGTGAGTAAATTTTAAGATCCTTCTTTTCGGTCGTATGGCTTCCGCGAAATTGTTTTTTGTGGTGGTGGTGGTGGTGGTGATGTTTGTGGCAGAGTTGTTCGTCGTAGTAGTAAACTGTGAAATCGGGTTGTTTACTAGTTTGTGAGTGGAGGTCGCGATGTCAGCGTTCGTGTTGTTTCCCCCCATTTCCCCTGCTTTATGAGATTGTGGTAGAGGCAGTGTGGGGTACTCAACGTCGTCAAGGAGGGTGTCGGTGACCTTGGTTTTGTTGTTGTTGGTAGAGGAAGCAGTTGTCGTAGCAGAGGCTGCTATGGTGGTGGTGTCGGTGTTGATGGTGGTGACGGTGCTTGGCTTTACGACCTTTGTTTTATAGTTGTTGCTGTTGTCGATGCTGATGGTGGTGGTGGTGGTGGTGTTGTTGTCAGGTTCAGCGTATGCTAGCAGGGCATCCTGTTTTTTTTTGTTTCTGCGTCACGCTTGACTTGCAACTCAGCCTCGTGGTGACCAGTGGCCATTTTGGAAATAAAATGGCTAAATGGAACCACGAAGGCTATGAGAAATTTTCTTTTAAATTTTGCCCACAAGGGGCAAAATTTTGTGTAGATATTTATCAAAGGTTTACAGTGGATGTTGTTGCACAACTTTTAAACACAAAATATTTGTCAATATACACTTTTGAACGTACAAAATTACCAACTTACGTGGAGCCCATTTGACTTGCGTCTGTCTGTCCAGAGAGATAGATAGATAGATAGATAGATAGATAGATAGATAGATAGATAGATAGATAGATAGATAGATAGATAGATAGATAGATAGATAGATAGAGAAAGAGAGAGAAGGAGAGACAGACAGACATACAGACAGACAGTCGGAGCGACTGAGAGACAGGGAGAGACGGTGAGATAGATAGATAAACAGATAGATAGACAGACAGTTAGATAGATACTTGATAAAGAAACAGATACACAACTATAGGCATACACATATGTACATACACACTATTAAACATCAAAGTGTACATATGTATGTGTGTGTAACCGTAGACATGGGTTCAGCCAAATGATACTTGCCAAAGCTCAATAAGCAAACTGTTAATTCATGGTCATACGAATCATCACCAACTTTATTGCGACACCTAGTCACAGATATCGATAGAAGATTTTCTAATTTATCCGCGGGCAGAAATACCTTTAACCTGACTCGTCTTATTCTAACGTGGCCTCGGGGAGGAGTAGTTCTATCGATGAACTTATGTATATGGAAGGCCCCTCCAAAACACACAATGACACATGAATAACATCAAGAGAAAGAGCCTTCATTATACATATAAATTTACACTCATTTTCCTAGGATTTTCTTGGTGTTAAATAAATTGCATTTCCATAAAACCCATATATACCATGAACCCATCTCTACCCCCACTTCACAATTGCGAGGACAAATACATCCCCTTAGCAAATATCAATTCAAACACAATCCACTAAAATAATGCGCAACTACAAAATGTTTAACTCACACCCCACTCTGTAAATTCAAAATACAACAACCTAATCTGTAGTATTTTTCGCAAATATAATTTGCGAAAACAAAAATGTCTGCGAGCAGATTATGCATCGCCCCTCCGAAGTTTTTTTTTCATTTATAACTGCAGTCATGTATAAAGAAAAGACATGTACGGTGTATAGCAACGAAATATAATTCAATCAAGAATTGTGTTTTTTACTCCGTGTTGAAATGTCGTTATTGAATAATTAGTGCGTGATATTTTTTATCATCGTCGAAACTCCATTAGATGATAACTGGATTGGGATAACTAGATATTAATTAAATACCTTTTCAATTTTAGTCAGTGGTACGTGTATTTATGGTTGGAGAATGTTTAAAGTGACTGTAACGTGGCTTTAGAAAATATTTAAAATAAAATACAGCTGTCAAGGGAAATATTAATTATGTAGTAACCTTGTTAGTCTGGGAATTTTTTCACTATCCTTCTAATTCAGCATAGATTTATCAAGCTGCAAAACGGGATGTAATACGGGGATATCTCAAGATATTATATTTATATTAAGATATGTTTTAAATATAAATCGTAAAAATTTAACTGTAATGCGTTACTATATTTGATATACCAGACATTAACTGACCACTTTGGGTTCACACGCCGTGTGAATGGTATGGGGACTAACGAAAAATACTCCTATCGCTTTATGTGGCACGTCAATAAAATAAAATAATTTTATAGTATAATAATTTCATCATTTACATTTTTTAAAAGACTTTTAATGTACTTGACGATCTGAAACACTTAGTACTATATTCTAAATCGGTTGGAACGGCTAGTTATTGTCTCGTAATTTATTTTATCAAAATGGGAGGGATTAAAGGCAAAGTTTACATCGGCAAGATTTGAACGTAGCATGTAAAGAGTAGCAATTAATAACGCAAGTATTTAATTTTCCGTTATTCCATTGAACCTGGCAGCTCACCGACTCTTATGTATGTAAATAATGGGAAGCCTGTTACTTGACATTTTCTGATCTGAAGTACTCATAAAATTATAGCAAACTTGATTGCCTGTTTATCATATGCTTGCGAAGGGGTACTTCTTTTCTGTAAAACCCTTAAAAGGCATTATTGCAATTTTGCACATGTATAAGTGACGCAAAGGCATTTTTGAAATTATCTGGAACTACAAATATAATCAGCCGGGGTATAAAATTATTGCTATATTTTGCAATTTGCAAAAAAAATGTGTTAGAGTTCGCACAATACTGTTGTACAATAATGCATAGTTGTAAATTATATAATGGTATATTTTGCGCAATAGTATTCTGGTGCATCAAAGAATTAAAATGATGTAACATAGTCACAATATATGATATAATTCAATGTGAAAATTCGTCTGTCATAATATGATCTAAAATAGAAGTTTATAGTTCGTTTATATTTTTATATTAAAGCTGATGTTTCCATAAAACTCAATTCATAAAACATTTATATTTTCAATTTAACCAATGAATATGAAATATACTTTCGTCTTTCAAAATATAACCTGAATACAATGATTCTTTATTACACTGAAAGAATTGTCGTCATTCGACTTTCCCGGATGTCGTCTGGATGAAGTTATATATTATAAATGCTAAGTTATTTGACAATGAATAAGTTTTTTGTTGAAAAAAGAAAATTAATATGTCACAATTCGAACAAAGATATCATATTTCAGACACTTTGCACACAGAGAAAATACAATATGTGTGGCTAGCACTAACAGAAACATACCTGAACCCAAAACATGCTCGATAATGCAGCAAATAGGCCACGTCGTGTTCTACACAGGATTGATTCCAGGATACAAAAACAATGAGGAATAGCGCCCTTAATCTGTGAAGGTCCAGCAACAAATGTTCTCCTTTCCTACCCTAACATAATGCTCAATACATCAATAACACTTATGATTTATCTCACAAACATACTAACACACACAAATACTACAGGTATTTGTTCTTTTGAGGGGTATATGTATGCAATATTACTACGGTGTGGCTTTGATTATTATGCCATTACTGTTGACACAGACTTAATAATTTAATCACTAGTTCCTTGCTGCACTCTATTTATATAGCCAGAAATAATATTTGCATTATTTATTCATTAATATTTACTTGCTTGCAATGGAATAGTGCCAGGGTAAGGTGTTCTTTGAATAACTGAATAAAATTGTTCGAAATAATCATCTAAGCAAAGAAAATTCAAATTAAAAGTTGCACAATGAAGACGTCTTCATATGAATAAAATTCCCTTATTTTGTTTGAAAATTTAATATGAATAAAGCCTGTTAGTGTTATGAATTTATATAATCTAGCATTTGGAAAACAAAGTAACAGCCATAATGCATTAATAGCAAAAACGCGTGCCAAATAATCCGTTGAAAATGTGAATACACCCAGAGGCTATCTTAAAATTATATTGTTAGATAATGTGTCAATATACGTTTAGTATCATTATCTATTATTCACTTCACAGACATAAGTTTTTAAAACAGGCTCGGGTTTTATAAAACTATAAGAATAATTCTTATAGTTTTCTGTTTGTATCAAAACGTCTCCTTTAAAGGTTTGGAAATATTTATTGTAATTTAGCTTTTCAAAATGGAACATGATCAAAATTATTAACAAACTTGTTCAAACATATTCCTCAACCTATTCTTTATATGTTATCAATATAAGTATAAATCTTTCTTGGTACAAGCTTATTTCACTCTGATGCCCAAAACTAACACTAGAATAACGAACATACATAAATCAAAATATAGATACGATGTATCTTCTCTGATTGAAAGAGAAAATGGAAATTGGAACATAGCCAGTAACACATTGAACGGGCATTCTATGATACTCTGATAATAAATTACAGTAATGGTTACGACTTATCATCACGGTCAAAGTTGACATCTTTACGGCAAAGTAAGATTAAAGCAGAAATAAATAGTAACTAGTGTTACATTTATTCCCATCGAATTTTCCGATGATTTATACTTTTGTTTGTTGAGAAATAGCTTTTACCTTGAAGGAGAAGTTAAAAGCCGTTTTCAGAATGTCATTTTACATTTAAATCCCTATTGATTTTACAATTAGAGTTCACGAAGTTTTCTTCAACATATAACCAATTCTAGCAAATATTAGTTATTTGCTCTCGAACATTGTTCTACTCCGTTATGTGACGAAACAACATAGCATTTCGTTCAACAACTTCAATGTGACACAGTACAAATGCATAATGTTTAATCTTACGCAAATCTGTCTATATCATTAATTCTCATAGTTCCCTCATATTATGAACGGTATTTAGGTGTCAGATATTTACATTTGCAAATATAAATTTTTCTATCATTATTTCAATGTGAGAAGCTTTCATGTCTACACTATTTAAAAGTCACATAAAATCAAATAAAATGAAATTTAATAAACTGGAGGATACAATGGAGGATACCTGAGAGATAATGGGTATTACAATTACAAGATATCTCTCGAGATATAATACAAACTAGAAATTTTCATGTCAGATCCAAGCTTTTATGGTAAAAGTTAATTTCATCTGGTAATGTCAAAATCAAGTTTAATCATATTATTATTCTGCCTGTTCCTTCCTTAGTTACTTAGTCTGTGAGTTATGTTCTTCATATAATATATAGAAAAATGTTCGTTGTTACTTTTACTTTTCGATACAGATGACGGACAGAGAGGTAGTGAGATAGAAATAGTCAGGGTGAAAAGAAGACGAAGAGAGTGTGGTGATAGAAAGTGTGTGTGTGTGTGTGTGTGTGTGTGTGTGTGTGTGAAACGGAAGACACGTATATAGTTAAATACATAGACACATTGTTAATTCAAAGAGAAATCACCAGAGTAAATTTTCAAGAGAGAGAGAGACTGGTGATAGCTCGATTTTTAAAGCATACGTTGACATCATCAGCTTTTGAACCATCCGAGATACCTGGCAACATTTGACAAAAATCTCCAGCAAGAACTGTTACTCCTCCCGTGGGCGTTCAATTGTTTCGTTCTTATATGTCTTTTTGGGGTACGATTAAGTACCACTGGGGCTCCGCGACGTGACAGTGCGCTCATCCGAAACAATCAGTTAAGTTTGTCGGAGAGTTTTTTTTTTTAGAAATGCTGCACATTTGAGATTCTTTTATTGCAAGGTTTAGAGAGAGCTTGAACATGGAATGAGCCGTTCTTCCATCTTCAAGGAAGGTAGCTGCAATACCAGTTGATACAACACTGGAAGAAAGTTAGATTTTATTTCCTACCATTTAGTGTTGCAGATGAAAGAGAACAAAATATCTCGTTTTCCGTATGTCCTGACATATGCCATAGCATCTTGTGTTTGTTCGCGCATATATTGAGGACCACCTGTGAACCATAAAGGGAGGATTATACGTTGCTGCATGTTTTGAATATCACTATCTATCATCATAGCATCTTGGAGACGAATATAAGTTTTAGTCCTAAACTATTTTTGATTTTTACGAATGTAGAGAAGATGCTGTCTCTCGGTTTTAGCATCTATATCAACAAGGTATTGCTGAAATAAAACACGATACACGTGAAACTGATTCGATTGTTCTGGCCTTAACATCAGTTTGTAAGTATAGAAGACATTTAATGACACATTTTTCTTTGTAATTAGCTATCATGTTGCAGGTTCAATCATACACATGTAGAAATTTCTAAACGAAATATCCCACTGTTGGAAATTCAACAATTTAGCAAAAAAATATTATGCCTCATCACTGTCACAAAGAACAAAAAGTCAACATTTATTTGGAACATGTAGTGAAATTTCATAAAATTCAGTATTAAATGTCACGGTGAAGAAATTATAGCTCCAAGAAAATTCACAAGGCATAATAAAATTTTCTATTAAAAAAACCAATTTATTTTACAATTTTTAAACGAACGTTGAACAAAATGTGTACAAAGGAATATGTTGCTGTGAACGTTAATTCATTTAAAACATTTGCTGGAGGATTTATGTAGCACAATATAGATTAATTCTACATCGTTTAATATGTATTTTAACTCTGTAAGATTATTGTCTGTAGAAGAAATACTGACTAACGGAGTGAAAAGGTTGCGCGGCGTTTAATACTAATACTGTTAATCAGTATATTATGAATAAGATGAGGATGCTCGAAGTGTTAAAATGCATTATCTTCTAACTGGTTATAAGGACTGGAATAACATTTCTGTAATTATATTGAAAGAGCCTCCAAGGACTTCTACTTCGTCAAGTTCCTGAATTTGCTATACTAACCAGAATATTTTTTTTTAAGCAAATTTGTAAATGAAAATAAAGCTTATTTGGTAGCCAAAACATTACCCGATACGTCAAAATCGGCAACTAATCTTTCGTATGCATAAGGAAAATACGCACACACACACGCAAACTCTGCTTTATATATATATATATAAGATTAATCAGCCGAAATTGCGAAGATGATCCGGTCCTTGACTGAAGATTGAAGGGTTCGAATGTCCCGTCCGCTTTTTGTATCGTCTTCTAAATGTTTCACGTTCTTGTCCCAGTGTGTATTTTTTTTACATTTACACACACACACACACACACACATATATATATATATGTGTGTGTGTGGTGTGTGTGTGTGTGTGTATGTGTGTGTGAGTGTGTGTGTGTCTATACATAATGTTACACACGCAATTATATGCATGAGTATGTATGTATATATATACATATAGAATGTGTATGAATGTGTGTGCGTGCGTGTGTGTTGATGAAGGTTGGTGTTTGTGTGTGAGTTTGTGTGTGTTTGTGTGATTGTGTGCGTGTGTGTGTAACACTGTAGTAGAATATTTAGATTCAGGGAATAAAATGGCATTCACAGTCAGCTGTCTGCGTGGAAACGGCTATCTGATTAAGTAGTGACCGATTAACGTGTATTACAATGTAATACGTCAGTTCAACAGAAAATTTAGGAAACCCAACAAATAAATCTTTTCGTGAACATCAAAAGAAAATCATAAACTCTGAAAGTGTAAAAAACGTAAACGAATTGATTTCTACTACATGGCTGACATACGAATACAGCCATTTCTTAACCTTCATTTACCACAGTTCTATATTTGAGAGATATTTGTTGTCATCTTGTTTGATGTTAACACAACGTTTTGGCTGAGATACTCCCCGGCTTTCATCAGGTGCCTTGGGGAAATTTCGAACCCTGGGTTCTCATTCCTAAGGTATATTTGGATGTTTGTTGTTATTACTATTACTATTATTATTATTATTATTTCCATTTCTTGCCGAGTGTCTTCCCGAATCCTAGGGCAAAGAAACTCATAGTATACATTAGTAGGTCATTAAACTAAACTCAATAGTTCGTTCATTTCTTTTTTTTAAGGTAAATTAAAATACATGGGTAGTAATAGTTCTCACAGCGACAATGCTCAATACGTGTGATGTACCAGTTAAGACAATCTTTTGCACTTCTTGCAGGGATGGTAGGCCAGGGATCATTCTCATATAATTTTGCGGTTCCCTTCTTGATCATTCCTAGTGCTCCTACGATCACTGGTATTGTAACCGCCTTGAGATGTCACATTTTCTCAATTTCAATGAGCAGGTCTTTATATTTTCTGAGCTTGTCAAACTCTTTCGCCGAGATATTATGATCACAGGGGATGCACATGTCGATCAATAAGCAAACTTTATTATTATTATTATTATTATTATTATTATTATTATTATTTGGTGTTACGTCACATGCATAAATATTGTTTGGAGCGAATAGTGACTGGTGACGGACAAGGAACAGGTTCTCCATAAAAATGTCAAGTGCCGTATGTGTGTGTGTATGTGTGTGTGCTGGGTGGGGCACCGCTTTGAACAGTTTTAGTGAAACAAATCGACCCCCTGAATTATTTTCTTTAATTCCTTTGCTTAGTACTTATTCCATCGGTTTACTACTCTATCGGGGGCGACAGAAACACACCAGCATCCATTGTCAAGAGGCGGTGGTAAACACAGAAAGACACAAAGAAGCCCCCCCATATAGATACATATATATATATATACATGTATATATATATATATATATACATGGATATATATATATATATATATATATATAATTATTTGAGGGAATATTAATCCTAACTTACAGGGAAAAAAATTAATTTAGAAACACTAAATCAAATTTCACACAATATAATATATATAAAAATTAGAAAAAACACCTTTTATCAAGTTAAAATGAACAATTAAATTACACCATCTAGAAAATTACATATAATAGAAATATTGAAATTAACATAACATTACTTAGATAAACTTAGATAAGCTTAGATATGTTTCGACCAAAGATTGGTCCAGGCCATGTCTAACTTAATAGCACCACCTGATAGGATTATTGGAATCCTGTTTAAGTCAAGTTTTGTTTATGGTCCATTCAAGTAGTGAGTTTTTGTTGGGTGAGTTGTATCCAATTATGGGTGGCTTATCTGGTATTCTTTGAAGGAATCTATCCAGACTCCGTTTAAAGTTGATGGGATCTTTTTCCTCTTTGATCTCTTTCGGGACAATGTTAAATAGGGCAGGGCCTGTTGAGGAAAAGAAATTATGTTGCAGTGTACATTTATGCTGTGATCTTGAATTGGGCAGGGGGCGTATGGTCCGTGGTCCCAGTCTTGGATGAACCTTGAAGCTAATGTTCAGGTCGTTTGGGCAAAGTTGGCGGTATATTTTCCACATCGTACACATGATGTACCGCTCACGGCGACGCTGGAGAGAGTAGAGTTTCAAGGCTTTAAGGCGATTCCAATAATCGAGAGCAGCCATGCCTTCAATTCGTTTAGTGAGTGCTCTCTGGGGTGATTCAATTCTGGAGATGTTTTGTCTTGTATGGGGAGAACCACAGTGGGCAGCAGTATTCGAAGTGTAGCCGTAGAAAGGAGGAGAAAAGTGGTATGATGACACCTTATTCTCTGGACCGGAAAGATCTTAAGATCCAGGAGCTCATCCTACGAGCTATATAGACCTTCTTGTT
The DNA here is from genome assembly GCF_006345805.1 of Octopus sinensis. Classification (NCBI taxonomy): domain Eukaryota; kingdom Metazoa; phylum Mollusca; class Cephalopoda; order Octopoda; family Octopodidae; genus Octopus; species Octopus sinensis. The sequence goes on from NC_043012.1 coordinate 13,563,887, forward strand.
GGTGTGTGCACTCCAACTGAGATCGTCATCAACAATTACACCCAGGTCTCTGATATTGTTAGAGGCTGTGAGCGGTACCAATGATTAAGTAAATTGCAAAAGAAATAATATATTTGTACGATGTGGAAAATATACCGCCAACTTTGCCCAAACGACCTGAACATTAGCTTCAAGGTTCATCCAAGACTGGGACCACGGACCATACGTCCCCTGCCCAATTCAAGATCACAGCATAAATGTACACTGCAACATAATTTCTTTTCCTCAACAGGCCCTCCCCTATTTAACATTGTCCCGAAAGAGATCAAAGAGGAAAAAGATCCCATCAACTTTAAACGGAGTCTGGATAGATTCCTTCAAATAATAAAAACGTATATAATAGGTAGAATAACGACACGTGTTTCGTAGCAATATTTAAGAATTGTTTATAGTAAAAAAATTAATAATAAAATCACTTCGATATAAATATAGCCACTCATCAGGTTTTTTTCTAAATTTATATATATATATATATATATATATATATACACACACATATATATATATATATATATATATATATATATATATATATATATATATATATATACATGTATATATATATAGGAAAAAAGCAACAAGAATGGATTAAAATCTCGGTATGATCGTTTCGTACGAGGACATCTTTAATAAGCTACAAAAAATGCAGTGAATACAGATGGCTCGTACTCGTCAGCCGAAAAAACATCAGAGAATTCCCAAACATCAAAAGGGGTAGATACAAAAGAGGTTGTAAGATTAGCTGCATTGAAGAAAGTTCATCTACCCCTTTTGATGTTTGGGAATACTCTGATGTTTTTTCGGCTGACGAGTACGAGCCATCTGTATTCACTGAGAACTTTGGATGCGGTAATTCAGCCGTTCATTGGATCCTGCGTGCCATCGGAAAAGACAGGTAATTGGGCTAATGAGTTCCTCTCAAACTTTCCGAATCATATCACGTGCAGAGCGTGAATGTGTGCTCTTCTCTGGTTCTCTGCTGTCATGAACATTTTTTGGACTGAATAGGAACTGCTGACGAGAAAATGGTGCTCTGTAAAAATGTCAAGCGCCGTACACAGGGAAGGGAAAAAGTGAAACACCGCCACCACGCCCTAGGTTAAATGTCTTCCCTACGTAAGGTGCTGTTATCTGGTGAGAAATGAAAGGTTTATTCAACTTTGAACATTTAAACCCAAACCAAAGGAGATCTAGAGCAAGTCGCTGGAGCAGGTTAAGTCAGCGCTAGAAGAAAACGACCATCTTTGGTTTCAAGTCTAAACGGGTCCTTCCATGAGGATACTGCAGGGCCACATACAGCGATGATGACATTCCAAACGCTGGAGCAGTTTGATTGAGAAACTATGCTCCACCAAATATATTCGTCGGACATTGCCCCATCCGAATCTTATTTATTCCGCCGTCTTCAAAATCAATTGAACGGGGAAAAATACGAATTCTGTAGACGATCTAACAGTGCCGGGGTAGTGTTTTCGTCAAGAACAAGTGAATTGTGGGAGAGGAGCCTTGCAAATCTACCAGATACATGGAAGTTCATTGCAGAAAATGAAGGAGAGTACGTATTAGATTAAAAAAAAGATTTGATTATTTGAATTTTGGAAAGTATATGAAGTATAAAAGATATGTATAATGTATGGGATGACCCAATATATAGATATGCATATATTTGTGTGTGTGTGTCTGTGTGTATAGCTTCAAGACTCGAGGTGTACGAAGTTACTGAGATTCGAGGAGAGCGTGGTAGGTATAAGTACAACAATAGTGTTTCATTGAAGATTGAAGGTTTTTCCCAAATAGAAGTTCGATAAACGTTTTTTTTTATTGTACAGGTTTGTGTGCTGTTTTGGTATGAATGTAAATACAAATCCAAATTGCGAATAGTGTAGCCTGGATTTAACCTGTCCCATTCATTAGTTTACACACACACACACTCACACACACACACATACACACACACACACACACACACACATATATATATATATATATATATATATATACAAACATATATACATACACATACAGACACAAGTGTATACGACGGACTTATTTTATTTTCTGTCTACCAAATCTGCTCACAAAGCTTTGTACAAGACACTTGTCCAATATGCTAGGCAGTGGGATTGAAACCGGGGCAGTGTGATTTGGAGCCAATTCTCTTACTGCAAAGCCACGCCTGCGTTTACAGGTAGTGTACCGTGTCCAATTTTATTTTCATTACTTCGTGATTGAGATATCCGGCATGACAGGAAAATATACATTTATTTCCAATGAGATATCATGGCAGTCAATATCGAACGCAATGAAATATTGATTTACCAATAGTAAATGTTATGTTTTTTGCAACTCATCAACAGATAAGTCGTTAAATAAGTAATCTTTGTAAATGTCAGCACGAGTTAATAGCTCAAGCATAAAACCTAACTTCATTGTGTATGCACCGTTAAACAACTCCTCCAATTCTTCCTTCAAGTTGTTATATATGAATCGTCTGATCTAATAGCCTATGCGATGTTATATATGAATTATATATATATATTATACATATACATGTCTTTCTCTGGGAGGTGAGTTACCGAATTTCCTTCGCTTGACGATCAGGTTACTCGTGTTGTATAAAACAAATAACGTGACCCATAAGCAACGACACATGCATGAGATGTAAGTCTGTTTTCGAAAGGCATGCAGGCTTTTCGTGTGGAACGACTTTATTTTTAACTGCTGCTACAGTCCAGCCAATGGATTTCTGTACAGATTCAACCTACACAATATCATGAACAGCAAACAGAGATTTATACAGCTTACTTCCTTTGGTCATTTCACTGCGGCCATGATAAGACATAGTCTTGAAAGGTTTTGGTGGAAACAGTGGATGTCAAGACACATTATTTTAGCCTCGTACTTATTCTATCCATGTTTCTTTTTTTATTTTTGGTACGAACCGTTAATTTTCGGGAACGTAAAAAACAAGCAGTGTTTGTCAAACGGTGGAGGGCAACAACAGACACAAAAGGCATACATACATACATACATATATATATATATATAATCATACATACGTATACATATAAATATATATATGTATGTATTATATATATATATATATATATATAAGTTCAGTTAAATTTAGATTCGGGTGAATATGGTACTTAAGTTAAAGGCACCAGAATTTAGCATGGCAGTTATCTATATAATTGAAAATGGGGTGATTATAATAAAAATAAGCAACAAGGATATCCAGAGGTAATGCAGTACTATCGTTTCATGTGACTCCATTTAATTGAACAATACAAACATTACAACAATTTAAAATATAGAGCAATCTTCAGCTGCATAAATATATAGAATTTAGTTAAATTCGAAGGATTCACTTGTATAGTTTTCTTATTATCCAAAATCACGGAGGATAATTAGATAGGCAAAGAACATGTTTTATCAACTTCATAGTAGTAACTGATATTTTTCACAGGAAGACACTACTTATCATTGATTATATTTTTTATTCAGATTTACTAGTGGGTGGGGGTTAGTTTTAATTTATAGACTAGTTTATCAACTGTAGTAGAAACTGGAACCTATCCTTTATGGATAGGTATAGGGTAAAATAGACATTTTAAGTGGCGGAATCATAAATCAAGATTTCTTTGAAGTAAAAACCATTTGGTTCAATAAGAATATATTCCAGCTAAGTTTGCATGCTAATGCTAATTGGGTAGGGAGAGTAACACATATAGCATTAACAATTTACCAACTATAAAAACGTTGATATTTATAAATACACAGATACATTATACAGTTGTTTCAAATAGCAATAAGAAGAAGAATATATATATATATATAATATATATATATATATATATATATATATATATATCACAGATACATTTTACCGTAGTTTTAAAGGCCAATAAGAATATATATATATATATATATATATATATATATATATACGTTTAAATATACGTTTAAATACGTTTAAATTAAAAGCTCATCGATTCTGTACCAACACGCTGAACAAGAACACGGGGGATCAATCAATAACATAGAGATTAAGATATTGTCCACACATAGAACAGATGCAACAATTAGACAAATTACAGAAGCTACACATATAATAGAAAATAAACCTAGCCTGAATAGAAAACTAGAATGGAGCAATAGCGCACACCACAACATATGACGATAGTGGATCCTGCAAACATAATAAATACACAGATAATTAAAGAAATAGAAATGAATAACTATATATATGTATATGTGTATATATGTGTGTATGTATATGTGTATATGTGTGTGTATATATGTATATATATATATGTATATATATATATATATGTATATATATATATATATATATATATTCTTTTTTTTTTCAATTAGATTTATTATTATTATTACTAATATTGTTGTTATACATACATACAAGCATATGTAATGATAATAATGTGTGGATGTAAACACATGAACAAAATTAGAACAAAAGCAACAACAACAAAAACAAAATACAAATTACAAGAATGTATATAACCAGAAGATACAAATATTACAGGCATCCCCCCCACACACACACTAAATAAACATAGACGCACATAGAGATATAAGCATGCGCAAATGAAGACATACAATAGAAATACAAAATGGCTGACGGTTAGTAAGGAGAGACACAAGTAAGTGAGAAGAAAACAAAGGACCACTGATGCGGTCACAGGAGTGTGACGAAAGAACTTTGGCCGAAATAAGATTAAGATTAATGTAAAAAATAAATATCACTGAAGCAAAATAACACCAAATATATAGTGCGTGTGTTTTTATTGGCTAAACTGGCAATATGACCATTCCGAAATATAACAATATATATGTATATATATATATATATATATATATATATATATATATATATATATATATATATAATATATATATACGGCAAATAAGAAAGTGGAGGGGATGCAAAAATGACATACATTAGACATTCTCGTATGTTTATTTATTCGAAAGTATTAGAAATTATTAGAAGAATACGTACACATGTATTAACTATGTGTTACATGCACATGTACTAATATTTCAGAAAAGAACAAAAGAGCAAAAGATCATATTGTCAGTAGGTTCTAGTTCCTTACTGCCGTTTCTGCCAAGAGGCAATGAAATCCACCATGCCATCCTCATCTCACTGTTCTGTAGGAATGGGCAGATAAAGTTGGGATGATAAATGTTCCTCTAGTCTTCTTCACAGGGTCTAAGTGGTTGGGAGGATTAATACATATAAGAAACAGTTAACCATATGTACAGTGTGTTTCCCTTTTTGAAAGGGCACACAAAGAATAAGAGGAAACATGAGGATGTTAGTGAAGCGCAACTTATTAAAATTATTTGGGTATAGGAAGGTGAACAACTTAGACCCTCTGAAGAGACCTAGATGCACATTCATCATCCAAATTTTATCTACTTATCCCTGCAGAACAATGAGGAGATGGAGATGGCATGGAGGATTTCGTTGCTTCTTTTCAGAAACGGCCGTAAAGAAGTAGAACCTACTGAGAATCTGATCTTTTGATGTTTTGCGATATCATAGATAGAACTTGCTTTTATATTATGTCTGCCTTATGTACAAGCCTTTCATATGTCTTAAAATATCTTATATAGTTATAACTATTTTATTACTTTATGTATTTTTTGTATATTATTTTTCTCCTTTTATAATTGTTTAACTTATACGCGTGTAGTATATACATAATATATATGTGCGTGCATATATACCTGTGTACAAATGATTATATATCTACGAGTGCAAGACTCTACCTGTTCTACTTGTCTCCTACTTCATACATATATATATATATATATGTATATAAGTTTATATATCTGCATGTGCACATGTGTTTGACAGACAGGAGGGTGTATTTGTGTATATATATATATATATATAACTCATTTGTATATACGTTTTCCGCGTATGTTTATACGCATGTTCGTATTTATGTATGTGTGTGTGCGTGTTGAGATGTATATATAAGCGTAGTGATGCGTGCATGGATATATATGCGTGTGTATGTGCCTGTATGCGTAGCCATATATATGTGTGTTTGTATGTGTATGTACACGCGTGTGTGAGTATGTTTATAGATATACATACATGTGTGTGTGTGCGTACGTGTATGTATGTATATATGTACTATGTGTACTCTTTCACCAGAACTTTAATGTGATGTAACAGTCTATAAACCGAGGACTATATTTAACTTGACAGAAGTTTATTCCGTTTATGCAAGTTTAGGAAGCGATAAATATATAAGGTTTAAAGTTGTTTTGTTTACGATTTACAAAACTCGATATTTTATTATATTTATATTATATGTACAATAGTAGTGACTTTGCGATTGACTCATATAGCTTTCAGACATTGAATGATGTGTATTGGTTTCAAACTTGGACGCAAGACCAGCAATCTTTGAAAAGGGCTTAGGTCTTTTACATCGACTCCAGTGCTCCACTGGTACTCATTGTATCGGGCCTGAAATGATGAACGGTCATGCGCACCTCGACAGAATTAGAGCCCAGAAGGTAAAGACGGAAGTAATGTCGCTAAGAATTTTGTCCGGCGTGTTACAGATTCAGCAAGTTTGCCGCCTTTCTAACATAAAATAAAATATATTGCAAATGTCTTAGGTGTCAACTATATTTCTTTCCATTCATTTATTTCTCTTTATTTTTTGTTTCTCATTGATATTTGCATTCTAATCTGAAGTATACGTTTTACATATACATACATATTCGTATACATAGATCTACCCAGTCATCTATTTCACAAATATAGTTGATTATTTGAACAGATCCTCTCCATCAATTCTCAGTCATACGGTTTTGAACACTTCGAATCAATCATGAAAGGAAGTTACCTACGATCCCAAACACTGCGTTTGCAACTGCAGCAAAATGGCAGCAGAATGAGATTTTAGCAATACAACCATTATTTGTGCCCGGAAAGGAATTGATATAAGGACTGAAACTGCGTCATTACCTCGGATTACTAAGGACTTATGTCCAATATTCTCCCTGGCAGGTGTGTATATACTTAATCTCTAATAAATGGAATTGTATCATGGATATAAATCGTATTAAATGTACACACACTGTGATAAAATATCGAGCGTTACACACATTAAACAAAGAAAAATACTGATATTTAAAATATACGTAATAACACAAGAGATAAATAAGAAAAAAGTATGTTATAATTCATTCCCTCAAGAAAATTTCGATCGATAACACATGGTGAATGATAGTCATATATTTTATTCATAGCATTTGCAGAAAATTCTTCAACAGATGCTTATAGCTTTAGGCTAGGATTGAAATTATGTTTACAACAATACAATTCGAGATACTGATTCATGAAATTAATGAGTTAAAACTTTTCACTGGCCAGCAGCGCAATATGTATTTTTGTTAGAGCGCCTCTGGTAAAACCGTTTGGAGGCAGGAAAGTAAATCATCTCCGAAGTGAACTGGATTTGAAATATTTTATTGTATTGCCAAATATAAACAATTAAAAAATAAAATAAAATAAGAAATAAAACCATCTTACAATTATTTTATTAAAGACGCTTATATCTCAATATATTTCTATATCCAAACATGAAAAACTATTACCTTCTCTAGTTTTCTGTTATTATGATGGGTGAAACATTGAAAAAGTATGGCTCCTGTACTCAGAACTTTCTACATATATGTGTCAGGTAATGAGGAATCAACAAACATAATATATTTAATTTCCGAAAAGGTTACCCCATTAATAGTTAACTTGAAATTGTGAAACCCATCCTTGGTAATAGTGTTAAAGAAGTTAATCAAACACTTGTGGGTTATTTATAAAAATAAATCATGTTTTCTATCGTTTGCTATCTTTAACTTGTCATTTGAGTGCAGCTCAAAATCTTTTAATTGTGGATGTTACGATTGTTCTTTATAATGCTGCCAGACGGAGTAAAATGCAGTTTTCTTGCTTTCGCATTTTCTTAGTGGGCCGAAAAACACAGCTGAAAATTTCAATCTAGTGTGAATGCTTTGCAATGTATCTGTCTCAATCTATAATTAGCTGAGCGTGAAAAGCTCAAATTATATCTCAAAACCATATATCTAAGATCTAATCATTAAACATAAATACAAGGTGGCATACATCTAGCATTACTTGTTGCATTCAGAAATACACACGATGAAATCAATGAATGTATTTATGAATGCACCTAATAATTCTAGAAAGTTGCCAAAAAGTTATGGTTACTATTCCATATTAATAGCTTTTCAATCCGATGTTCTCATCAGTTTAGCCTGACACACTACAACGTTTTACGTGGATATATGTTCTCATATTACGCACATGTTTACGAAAGAATTTTCAAGAGTCAGATTATTGTGAGTGGAGAAGCTGAAGGCTTAGTTTTCATTACAAACGAATTTGCTGCCTCGAATGAGGAGAAAAGGTGCGCACAGTTATATAGAGTAAATCTAAGGTGAAGTATATCTTAGGTGGATAGTAACAATATAATTGAAAATGTCTTTATTCTTAATGTCCTACAAGCAGCATCAATCAAAACGGCATTACACGCTTCAAAATTGTTATTTCATATTAATTAAATGTTCCTTATATATAAACTCACAGCAGCAAAGTATATTATTGATAGGTTGACAAACAAATTGTCTATAGAACTATCGTGAACACTTGAAATTACTACTAATAGCCCAAACATAGTTAAGCTGTCAATAAGAATATCTCATTGTTGGAGCTTATGTATAGTTTGTGCTAGCAGCAAAACACTTGTCAGCTTGTTGAAGAAACGCAAAGGCAGCATGTTAGAAGGTGCAGATGAAAGACATATTAATTCCATCCGCATCTTTAATGTTGAGGAATTGAAGTAGTTCTTGAGTATTATTCATGACAGTAAAAAGTAGTTAGAACATGTTAGAACATTTTCATAAATCATAAGAATTGGTTTTGGTTACAATGATTGTCAAACGAGAGTAAATTGTTAGATTGTTGGCTATAGAAATAATATGGATATCAATGGTCTGTCTATCTCCACTATTACCAACGGTAAATATTAAAATTACATCGGAATTCGGGAGGATATTAGGTATGTTGGTGTCAGAATGACATCAGGAGACACCAGAAGGTTTGGAAGTCAGCGCGGTCATCATTCTATAAAACTATATCACGCAATGTTTTCGCAGTACCAGTGCAGGAACCAACATTCGGGATATTAGACACATTTCGCAAAATCCACAACATGGGCATCAGTACGAGGAAGGTACCAATAATGGCTGGTAACTCCCTCATCGAGAGTGACACTGACAAGACATCTGCTAAACGTGGGGGTGGGGATAAAGATATAATATCAGCCTAGACGGCTTTCTGTGTCACATACTGGCACTTAAACGGCAACTACTGGAGAGTAAAATGTGAAATGAGTACTTCACATGTATAGTCAACGGTGAAGACAATAACCTCATGGGATCAGGCATACACCACCTGAACAAGTACACCGAATTCGCAAATCTTTCATATGACCATTAGTAACTGGAGTGATCTACTTTGATTGAGATTGGAAAGAAAATTGTATCATCTGAAATATATGCATTGATACGTCTCCGTATCGACAGAAATAGTACCCTCGACTAAGACCTGTGATAAGTACATCATATCCCTCCTAAAGGTCTATGGCGATGCTATCTAATAAGATAGAAATTTACCTCTAAACATCTACAGTGTAGATGTGAAGGGAAGTTTCGATTGTGCTATATTATTATTACACTGAGAAAGAAAGTTTCGGTTCTGCCATATTTATTATTAGCTGCCCCAACATGACCGCTAGATATTATTTTCCCCACTTCGCTAAGAAAGTTTACTGTGTTATACTACTTATCCACGTCGCTACGATGTTATACACAGGAAATACTATCCGCGCACCTACAGCATATGTACATCAAAACCAGAAACTATCCGTGCTTTAAAATGCAAAATACTGGTAGAATATTCTAATAAATACAGAAACCCAGGCTAAGTAAATTAGGGCAAATATTGTTGTATGCAATAGAAAGCAAAGGTTGTACGCAATTGCCCGGGAGTTGTTGATATTCAAATTTTCCCAATTCATATTCAAATATTAGGGAAAAGGCAAACATCTAAGGAGAACTAAAGAGAAATAGCTATTATATCAAGACTAGAGATTTCCATGTGTTCTTTTTATCATGGATGCATTTAACAATATAACATTCCAGAAATACATGGGTTCTCCGAAAGTGTACAGAGTCGATTGATTCGCTTTTGCTGATAAAATCGAAGAAAGGGACAGTGAAAATTTGTAAAACACCTCCTGGATTCTCTATTTGATCATCTCGGGTGAATATGTTCACACATTCACATATCCATATGGAATACACGTCGTTGTTACTATGAAAAATGTCGGAAAGACCAAGCATTGCTTTTTCAGAAAACGGAAAGATAGTTTCACCATTTCATAGCAAAACCGTTGTACTACACTTTGGTAATTTCTGATATCTTGGCATCTGAAGATACGATAGTTTGATCAAAAGAACCAGTCATTGCTAGCAAAAATAAATAATGAAAAAACGCATTTGGCGAAATTTGGACTTACGACAGTTTAGCATAATAGTAACGACATGAATGCATACGCGCAACACGCATATACATGGATATATCGAGAAACAAGGCCCAAGCAATGTGTTGTCATAAACAAAGGAGCAAGTTATATTGATGGATACATATGTACGTATGTGTGTGTGTACACGAGGTGGAATCACAGAGCTCCGGGGCTAATTCTATAGTGCGCCAACAGATGGCAGCACACGGTTGTGTCCGCAGTGAGAACTATTAGTGACCTTCATGTACATCAGTGTATTTACTTCGCAAGTTGTGAAATGCGTCTTTTTGTGATCACATGTATGCTGTAATCAGCGAGTTTGTCATGGATAGGAACAAAGAACTAGCGTGGAATTTTGTGTTAAACGTTGGAGGTCTTCCACGAAGGCATTGAGCAAGCTTCGGCAAGTAGACGGCGACCAGACAGCGAGTCGTGCGCAATGTTTCGAGTGGCATGGACGCTTCAAAAGCAGTAGAGCTTCCCTGGAAGAAAATGAGCGATCTGAAAGACATGCCACCCCTGGACATGTAGTATTGCGCATCGAGGTCATCGACCAGGGCTCGATCGTCAATCGAGAATTCTATTGCGACGTTTTAAGCGTTTGACAGAGGATATTCGGAGAAAAGAATCGGATCTGTAGAGCGTGAGGAATTGGATTCTTCACAATGACAAGCACGCTGTCACCAAGCTCTCCTCACACATGTGTTTCTTTTCAAATATATGGCATCGCTTCTGCACTCGCCCTATTCGCCAGATTTAGCACCTGATATCTTCCATTTCTCGTAGTCTGGTGATCTAGGATGCAACGTGTATACTTTGGTTTAACTAGGACTAAAAATCAGTCCAACGTCACTTGCAGCTAATTCTAGGCAATGAAGTAACTCAGTGGCGTTTGAAAGTGTGCCAGAGAGCAAGACTTAATCACCAGCACGGTCTATATCAGTTATTGTTTTAGCTCGATGTCTGATTTTCTTTTCGTCAGTTTGGTACATAGGAAGTTTAGATTGCCAAGTGATGTTCTGATGCCATACTCAAGAGTGATAACAAAAAGAAAAGGACTAGTGTGGCCCCTTGGAGTATTTCGGCTCTGATATCAAAGAAACTTGCATTTCCTTTTATGTGGAGCAACAACCTGGACACCCACCAATCACTGGAATCTAAGCTTGATGGAACTTACAATTGAATGTAAAGAGCAATCTTAAACATATCTTGGGGAAATCATCCGATCAAGTAACAGTTGTAGAGAGATCTCCTGCCTGTTTTCAGCATTATAAAGGAAAGGCGCTTGTGCTTTGCGGAACATTGCTGGTGAGCTAAACAAGAGCTGGCAAGTAGCATCCGGCTATGTATATCCGAGCATGGCCGTTATCAAGCTAGTCGTCCGAACAGAACGTTTATAGATCAACTGAGCAGAGACACTGGGCGACTCACTGAAGACTTCCCTCAACTAATGCATGTCCTTGTAAGCTATCTGAAGCATGACAGCTGTTTTGGCCGCCAGCAGAATACCGATTTTCACGGAGGCACGTACTTTCTTCGTTTCAACCATCACAAAACTCGACGAACAGGGGAAAGCACTACAACACAAAGACAAACCACGTGCAGCACGATTTTGCAGGACAACGCAGGTCGACAGACGGATGCTTGAGGGTGGCATCTAGCGGCAGAAGCCTGAACTCTAACGAGCTTGTCCCACTGAGAACGTTTCCGGTTACATTTGGGCACCTCCTTGTGTATATAAAAATATAAGTATGTAAGAGTGTAATAATACATTTTACTATTGAGTGTAATAATACATTTGACTATTGATATTGTTTCCATTAGCGTCGAACTGGCTTTATACTTAAACACTAACATATCACAGAAACGATTTTAGATAAAGCGAAATGCATTCACGCGTAACATTGATAAACATCACACGAACCTCGATATATTAGGCATATGCATAATTTAATCCTTATAATCACACCCAACTTAGAACCAATAAGAGATCCATATCAAACCTAAATATCTATGCAACACAATATCTCTCACTCTTTCTCTCTATGTGTGAGTGAATGTTTGCTTTTATAGGTGTGTATTAATGCATGAATACATGCATATATGTAATGTATATATATATATATATATATATATATATATATATATATATATATATATATGCGTAGGAGTGGCTCTGTGGTAAGAAGCTTGCTTGCGAACCACGTGCGTGGCACCTTGGGCAAGTGTCTTCTACTATAGCCTCGGGCCGACCAAAGCCTTGTGAGTGGATTTGGTAGACGGAAACTGAAAGAAGCCCGTCGTATATGTATATATATATATATATAACTAAAAATAAGGGTGTCTGAGAGACACCACCATGCCGAAATAGCAGTCAAAACCCTGACTCTAAAAACCACGTTAAATGTTCATATCATACCATGGGATAAGACAGAGGGACAAAATAGATTGACAAAAAATATTATTGAATAATTCAAGATCCAGGATTTCTGGTTTTTTTTTAAATAAGCTTTACCGTCATCGGTTGAATATTTTGTTATTTTTTTAGTTGTAAAAAAATTATTACCTTTGTACGGTATTTTTTCCATGATGGCCACTTGATAATATCGATATTATCCTTATTTATAAATATATAAATATATATATATATATATATATATATATATATGTGTGTGTGTGTGTGTGTGTGTTGTGTGTGTGTGTGTGTGTATGTTTGTGTGTCTGTGTTTGTCCCCCAACATCGCTTGACAACCGATGCTGGTGTGTTTACGTCCCCCGTAACATCATCGGTTCGGCAAAAGAGACCGATAGAATAAGTACTAGGCTTACAAGAATAAGTCCTGGGGTCGATTTGCTAGACTAAAGCGGTGCGCAGTATGGCCACAGTCACATGGCTGAAAGAGTAAAAAGAGTACAGTAAAGAGTATACATATATATATATATATATATATATATATATATATACATATACAGAAATTGTATAAGATGTAGGTTCAGAAAACCGTGTGGCTGTCACATAAAACACCTCTCACGGAATCGGTTCCTAGTCTACATCGTAAGCAGTTACACACCAGTGTCCATGTAGTGTCCATGTAAATGGAAGTATAGAAAATTCGATCGTTGAAATTATTGAAAGAGAAGAATACACAACCATAAAATCAGGACGTTTGTAAGGCGGATACATATCTATTTAAAATGATCGTTTCCATAGAATACGGCGTCTCGAAAATTAGCTGTAGTATTATTGTCAGCATGGAAGAAATTATGCGTACACGTTTGGGTATAAGCTCAGCATTATACAATACAATTGTACGTACAATAATTAGTGCAGATAGAGAAAAGTACTCATAAGATCCCCACCTCCGAACAACATGGTACAACTAACAATTCTAATCTTAATATGCACAAATTTCCTTTCTATATATACAATGAATGGAACACCGAAATTCAACAAAGTTAGAATGATGAGGTCAGCTAAAATAAATAATGTAGGAAGTATATAAAATATAACTATATGATATAACTAAAATTATAATCAGAGGAATTATAAAGAATTGTAAGCGAGGAATGAAGCAGCAGGAGATTTAAAGATTTCATAGAAATATTTGGAGGAATGGTCGGTGAAGTAAAACCAAGACGTATTCAACAAGAGTAATCTTCTATTTAGCGTTATCAAGTCGGCAAAAATCTCGCAAAAGATATTTCAATTTACAAGAATTTTATTCAGAGACAGACTTCATATCAAATATACTTACTAGCAGATTGAACGGGAGTTAGTATACACATAACAGCACAGAAAGTAGGCATATACACCAATATATTAGTATAAAAATGCACACACACGTATATGATCACAAAAGCCCTCACAGGTACACACACATATATAGACATTCACACACTCGGACTAATATATATCAACTTATATGACTAGATATATATATATATATATATATATATATATATATATATATATATATATGTATAGGTATATACAGGGAGGGAAATGAGGTGGCAAATATACTGTCGTCTAAATTAAGCAAAAGTGAAAATGACGCTGACATCTAATTTTAATAGATACATTTACCTAATTACATAAAAAAATATCTGAAAATAGTAAAGAGAGAAATTTATTCAATAAAATCGCCATAGGTTACAACATAGGTTACGCACATACTCACACCAACATAGATACACACACATAAGGACACACACATATACATATATATTCATACATATAATCCATTTATATATACGATTCATTAAAAAATATTTAATAATAACATGCGGCAGATTCAATGTAATAGAAGTGTTTAATCTCCTTAGCTACTGGCACGTATTCCATCTGCCTCTCTCTCTTCTATCTTGTCAAAGAAATATTATATATATATATATATATATATATATATATATATATATATATATATCCATACATATAGATAATAAATATATAAATTTAGATATAAATATATTTATAAGTAGATATATAAAGTATATATATGTGTGTGTGTGTGTGTATGTGTGTGTATGCATGTATGTATGTAATGTATGTATATATAAATGTGTATAAATGTGAGTTTCAAATGCCGGAGCTAAAGGTTTCGAGGTATTTTCATCGGCTATTTTTACGATAGACGCTATGAAAAAACCCTTGAATGAAAGGGAAGTTACTCTAATAGGCAGGAAAACATATATAATGTATAAATTATATTTTAAAAAATCAAGTATATAAACGTGTATAAAAATACACACATCCACATTCGCAGAATAGATAGAAACCTTCTGCTTTCTTGAAATCAACATCTATATATACACACACAGACATATATGTATATATATATATATATATATATATTAATAGTTATCGCCATACTATTATGGTAGTCTATAAATATAAGAGTAAGGCTGTCGCTGATTAGTATGGCGATAACTATTAATATCCAGTAAAGCTGCCGTAATCTCCTTTAGAGATACTTAGTTAATTTTAATATTTCTATTATATATATATATATATGTATATATAAATATATATATATGTATATGTATATATAAATATGCATATGTATATATATATATATATAGATAGATAGATATGTCCATACACACTTTTTTACATGCTCATATAGACATCTCTCTACTCACACACGCATATACTTATACATGTATATGCATATATATGCATAAATATAGACACACACATACGTATATATGCATACGCAACTTTATCCTCGCATAGATGTATGCCTACATTTATACTAGACATTTATACAAATAAATACACTCATACACAAACATAAGCATATACATATATTCATACTTGTGCAGGCATACATTCGCACACGCTGCATACATATATATATATATATATATATATATATATATATATATATATATATATATATATGTATGTGTGTGTGTGTGTGTGTGTGTGTGTGTATATGTGTGTGTGCTTATGTATAGAGAATTTTCCATTAGACATTTTGCAACAAGTATGGACTTGACAGAGCAAAAGAGTGGTACGAACATAAACCCGTACACATCATCGAAAATGACAATGCAAAGGTCCTAAGGGATTTTATGATTCAGCACGACCATGAGATAGAGAATAGGAAACTAGACACACTGTTAATTGTGAAAGAAAGCAAGCGATGCTGGATCATAGATATAGCATGCCTAGCTGACAACAAAGGATGCGATAAAGAAGAAAGAAGATTCGAAAGATATAACAGGTTAGCCTGGTAAGTTAGCATGCGAAGTCGATGAAAAATGTTATAGTACTACCAACAAATGTCGGAACCCTGCGAACAGTGAGTAAAAATCTTGGAAAATAGATGGAACAAATAGCGGCTGCAATAAGAGTAGAGCATTCAGAGAAAACTGCACTGCGTGGAACAGCCCGAATGCTCCTGATGGTGTTCGAAAATGAGTAGTATCACGTAGTTCACGGATAGTGAACAGCTGACACCGTAGAACATCTCCAGCGTTAGAAGCTGTAGAAACACAATGTAATAATAATAATAATAATAATAATATAATAATAATAATAATGATAATAATAATAATAATAATAATAACAACAACAACAGCAACAATAATGATTTCTTTTATTTGCCACAAGGGCGAACGATGAGGCGGACAATACAAAGACAGACATAAGGCGTGGAGATTTACATATAAAGAAATGATATAAAAAAGAGAAAGAAAGAAATCAAGTATACACAGTACACACTGAAAACGAAGGAACATATGCAAAGCATACAAAGCTTTTAAGCAAAAATAATAGAAAAAAAAGAGATATGGTCCTCTGGATACAGGAAGGCCTCTAAGAACCGACATTTCCCTGAAACCCCAGGAGCAAGTGCCATCTCCATTTCCTTCTTTCCGACTCTCAGATCTACATTTAGAGGGGTAGTATCCACTTTTACCACTTTCACAACTTTCAACCACCTTTCAATATACTCATATGAGGACAGCACCTCCCTCTCCATTATCCATTTTCTGTTCAAGTAAACTTTTTAGAAGTTAAAGAGAGCTCTATCTGCCCGATTGAGGGAATGCGGCGGTGCGATCATCATTACAGACACAGCCGAGAGACAGATCTGCCCCTCTAAACACAAAGGCTGTTCGACATAACCCCACAAGTCAGCAATATCCAGACACTGGTCGAGGGCGTGCATAACAGTTTCGTCACTCTCTTTTGTATCTCATACAAGCCCGTTTGACAGCGCATCCGTGCCTGTAGAGATTATCTCGAACCAGCGGCGCATACTCGGTAGAACTGCCAGGCCAAGGACATCTAGAAATTATCCTTGATAATTCCCGACCGGAGAGACCTCCGGGTGTCCTAGCCGGTTCGTTCTCTTCTATGCCCAAATTTTCACCGAGAACGTCGTCGCATTTGTCCGCCACTAATCCTATATAAATTTTTAAACCGAAGCATCTATGTATCTCATTGCCCGACTGATAGAGTTCTGTGAGTGCCTGACGACATTCAAGATGCCAGGCGCCCAGTCTTGGTCTTTTCTTCTCCCAGAACTGCAACTCCGTCAAGGAGACAACCTTCAGAAAGGCGAGACCCACAAACGAAGCACACACGCTAGCCTGACATTTGTGTGGGTGACTTCTTATCTGTATTTGTTGTCCGTCACTGGTTGACAACTGGTGTTCCTTTGACCACGTCGACTTAAATTGTGCAAAAATGATTCAGAGAATATGCACCAGAATGGCAAAATGTATTACTGGGGTTAATTCTTTCGACTAAATCCTTCCTAGGTTTGCTCTTGTGTAGCCGGCGTGTAATGATTGAAATAAATAAATATAAAAGATGGCATGTGTATCCAATTGCGTGTGTGGATGTGTTCTTAGTGTGTGTGTGTGCGTGCGTACGTATATGTGTATGTGTGTGTGAGTGTGTGTGTGTGTGTGTGTGTGTGTGTTAGTGTGTGTGTGTGTTAGTGTGTGTGTGTGTGTGTGTGTGTGTGTACATTTCTGCATGCAAATACAGACAAGTTATTTTTGTGTATATAAAACAGAAGTGTTTGTCATTTTCTACATCGCAGTAAAATTTGTTACAAAACATTCCGCATGATCAAAGGATAGGAAAGAGTGTTTCGCGTATAGTTTCAATTTATGATACATCACCATTTTATGTGCAGCATATTTTATCAGAAAATAATGACATGATTCTTCATATACCGGGCTAATATCTTCACGGATTCTCACATAAGAGCAGATGTTCAATAAGGAAAGTAGGTCTAATGTGGAAATAATATACACATTTCTCGAATATATAAAAATATGAATGATAAATATATAAAAGAGAAATGATAAATGTAACAACAATTCTGTCAGTATGGGGAAACAGAAGAAGTTGATTTTGAGAACGGTTGTTTGTTGGGTAATATTTTGAAATATACCAGCTGTATTAAAATGTTACATGTGGCATGTTTGTAGCACGAATGTAGCAAGTACAACATGAGTTTAACACAGTGGCAGATTAAAAACAAAGACCTATAGGTATTAGGTAGAGGGAAACATGGTTCGCTGCCACCATTTCATCCGAAGTGGGAACTCATCATCTGCTCGGTCATAGATTTGCCCGCTAGAACAGAGCCTTTAAGGTGTTTCAGTCGAATATGTCGTGATCCCACGACATATTCTTTGTAAGTCTAGTACTTATTCTACCAGTCTCTTTTGCCGAACAGCTATGTTACATGGACATAATCATACAAATACTGGTCATCAAACGATAGCTAAGCTAGAGGACAAACATATTACAAAATAATAAGTACTAATGTAAGTACTAATTTCATTTGGATGTTAACTCTGGCGCATACACTAACCACGAAAGTTCAAATCACGAATTGATTTTTATTTCACCATTAAAGGTTATACAAAGAAGGGACAGAAACGGGGTCGGAAGGATTCACAACGAAGTTAAAATGTAATGAGAATATAGAATGTAATGGATGATAATGATAAAGTGAGGGACCCGTGTGACCTCTCAAACCACGTTCCGCCACTGAACATATTATGACCCTTTTTGTTCTCCCTTAAGCAGGAACATCCACTCTCAAAATGCTTGCCACGTTCGTCCATCCTTTCTCATATATACTGATTGCCAAGCATCTGCTCTTCAGCCTTTTTTGTTTCCTTTTAGGGTGGAAAATGAAAAAACAGTTTACCAAACACAGGCTGGAGTTGAAGATGCCTGTCTCTACTCCTTTCAGGCGTGTTCTCCATATAAACTCTTTTCACACAGCCACTACAGAAAGAAAACAGACCTCCCGTTCCCTGTTCAGAGAGGATAGTGAAGCAATCTTTATTATTGACTCGGAAGACAGTTGTAATCTTCCAAAAATGACAACATTGGTTCAACATAAACCCACAATCCAAAATTTTCGGAAATCACTCAAAGATTACTGTTTGAACATCGAATCTATCTAGATTTTCAATCAAAAAACGTTGACTACACCCATACAACCCTTCTTTAATGAATGCAAAATAATAAAATGCAAGCCCGAGAAATGCAGTTATGATTTTTACTGAAAGTGAAAAGCAGCTTCTGGGTTTTCAGTTAAAAACATTGACTACTACAGAAATTTGACCACACAATTTGACCATACAAGAACCAGACCTCTTTATATTACCTACATTAATGAATACAAAAAAAATAAAGAAACAAGACATAGAAATGCAATTATAATTTTTGCTGAAGAAAGTAAAAAACAACACATAGCTCTTCAAATAGAAACCTTAACCAATTCAAATACAAAAATTCTTTTTCCTTCCACACCCTAAAATATCACTAATTATGAAAAAAAATCTGACCATACTACTACAAAAGCCATACCTCTTTAACTCCCCTCCTTCTCAAACTTTTTTTCTTTTCTTCTCCCTTGCTTGGCAAACTGCACAAGTTTTTATATATATAAAAAAAAGGCGAAGAAATTTAAATTTTAAACCACTTTTTCATAAATCCGATAACGGAAGAAAGCGCTATAAGTGCAAATAAAATGTAAATAGAAATATATATAATCATCCAAAGGTCTGACCTTATTACTCTAAATATGCAATACCTGAACATCACATAAAAAATCTCTGTCTCTTTCTCTCTCTTTCTCTCTCTCTCTATGTATATATATATATATATATATATATATAATATATATATATATATATATATATATATACTCTTTCACTCTGTTACTCATTTATTCGGTTCAGCAATGCAGCCGCAGTCATGCTGGAGCATCCCTACGATCTTTCCGACTTTCTCAGTCTGGGTATTTCGTATCACCACTCGTGTATAGGCCTTTGCTCCAGCTGTTGGTACATTTGGTTTATAAGGGACTTTGATTCCGTTGCCATCGCCTGTAACTCGGTAACTCATGTGGGTTGTTGGTTCATCCGGTATTGTTGAGAGGAAGATGTCTAGTTCCTTTCAGAAGACATCTACTTTCACCTCATGCAAATTTCTTAATTTTTTTTTTTTTTTGTGGGGGAGGCATTGAATAGGTGTGGCTCTTTGAACCCTACACTATTGCTGTGCCTAGTTCCGAATTTAGATGGAGTAGATGGTACCTTTGGTACAATACAATGGCGGCCAGTTCTGGCGTTTGTATAAACTCAATGCCAAATTTAGGTATTAGACCTTCTATGATTTTCCATATGTGTTTCATTGCGCATCTCTCACGCCTTCGCTTCAGGGAGTAAAGCTGTTGTTTTCTCGCCCTATCCTTGTGGCTCATACGCTGCACTATTTCAATCTTTTTAGTGTAGAGGCATTGGACTGCTTCAAGCATATATATATATGTGTGTGTGTGTGTATTTATATTTATATATTGCTTCTCATGTTTTTAATGTTCTGTTTAGGCTACTGCGTTCCAGACTATTAGGAAATAGTGTTTAGCGTCAACCGTAGCTTTGTGTAAAATGTCACTCACATCTGTAATACAATACATTTAGTTCAGCTTGACTGTCGTGTTACTCCGACCATTTTGGACCAAATGTAATCTAAATACATATATAGATCGGCTACAGCTATGTAAAAATCAGACGGGAATTGCTATTGCTCTCCAGAGATTAAACCCCGCCATAGACACACGCAAAGCTCTTTTTTCCAATTCTGACAGAAACGAATAGGTTTACGGTATCCCACCTCTTGAAAGTAGACACAAATTTTTTGAATAATTTAATTGTTCTTTTGGTGTATACTGTACTTAGCTTGCTGGGTTATACTTCAGTTCTTTTGGTGTATACTGTACTTAGCTTGCTGGGTTATACTTCAGTTCTTTTGGTGGGTTTATATCGATATTCCGTTTTACTTTGTTATTACACAAACACCGCCAGTGTTTTCTGTTCCAGTTTTCAATTTTCCTTTCATTTTGCTTTCAGTGATGTATGTCATACTATGCATTAAGTCTTCAATAAGAAATATTTTCAATATTTTCTGAAAGATTTAGCAGTCTGAATAATAGACTTTCAA